>NW_027273903.1:117500-397500 GCF_046630095.1 Trachinotus anak
GAAACTGTTCAGCATTTTGGGAGATATTAAGTGGCCTACTGGTAAATATAAGTGAATATAAAGGTGTGGAAGGAGGAACATAACTCTGGTTTTGACATCTCCCTTTGTGTCCAGTTTACATCTGAAGATATTGTGATATTTTACAGGATAGTGTCAAACACAGAATGAATCTTCCAGGATGAGCATTGTTGTTCTTTTCTTTGAAGGGTGAGGAAAACAGATGTTTCAGTCTCTGTCCTGACAGCTGAGCCCAGGTGACAGACAAGGAGCTGGACTGAAGGTGAGGCTGGTCCAGGTCGGTCTCAGAGGACAGGATGTGGTTTTCTGGTTTATTTCCCTTTGGACGTTTCTTCAGCCACATCAATCAGATCGTTAAGCAAATCTGAGATGGAACAAAAGATGACAATTGATGAATAATTGATGAACTCATTCACACTGCACATTTTTACACTTTTTGTGTTAGAAAAATACATTTGAGCAGAACTACAAAATGACCCAGAGAACACTGATGATGACATAACCTGAGAAAGGCTGACAGTCTGCACGGCCAACATCAGCAGTGAGAGACGTTTATGATCAGAAAGGCTAAAAGAGCTTCAACTGGAAATGGATCAATGGTGGTGTCTAAAAGGAAACTGTATCTGCTTGAGGTTCATGACGACATTTCATCTCTCATCCAAAAGGCTCCTTCAGTTCTAGCTGAGTGTTCGTTCCAGGCATTTAACTCCCCTCTAGTCAGAACTGAAGAAACCTTTCAGATGAGAAGTGAAACGTCTTTAAGAACCTCAGGAAGTCCAGTCACCTTCATAAAGATCACACAACCTGGATGACTGAGAACCTGCACAAACAGTGCTGTTATGTGTGAAAACACATAAGTACAGCCAAGTTAGGGTTAGGGTTTATGATTTTAGAGTGAGCAACACCAGAAACCCAGAGGCCACTGAAGGATGTAATGATAATAGAAGATGAACATGTTAGTCAAGACAAATGAATGAGCAATGAACCTCTGGACTCTCACAGCTGTAAGAAGATCAGATGTATGAAGATCAGACTGCCAGAAAAATGTGGACACACGTTGTTTTGAGATGCTGTCAGTCAGTCTCTCTGTATCTGAACCACCTCATACATACCTCCATCATTTACTGCTACACTTCCTCCTGCATTTCCTCCTCTGTCTCCACCCTCTCCTCCTCTTCCTCCGGCAGCGCCTCCTTCCTCCTGTTCAGTGAAGAGACCTGCGAATCCTGATTTCTTCTCCTTTCTGTCGTCGTCATCGTCTTTGTCAAAGAGGTTTGAGAAGAATCCTCCTTTTCCTTCATCTTTCTTCTTGTCATCTCCAAATGAGAACAGTCCTCCCTTCTCCTTCTCCTTCTCCTTCTCCTTCTCTTTGTCCTTGTCGCCTCCAAAAAAGGAGAGGATTCCTCCTCCTTCTTTGTCTTTTTCCTCGTCTTTGTCTTTGACTCCCAGAGCGTTTTTCACTGCGTCCTCCACTATGTCTCCTGCACAACAAACATCATCACACTGTCAGTTCATTCTGTTTCAAAAGAAAATTGAGTTTGTTCCATTCAACCTGCCTTTGACACCGGACTGATGGGGTTTATCAGCAAAGATCAGTAACCACTCATCTTTATCAATCAATCTGATCTGTAAAAAGTTTTAAAGTTATTTCCAGCCTTTGGTTTATTCCCTCCTCCCATTGGTCCTTATAAATCAGTTTTCCCTGAAAAGTGAACTGAGCTCTGTCTCAGCTGAAGATGTTTCTGATCACATTTCAGATTCACAAGAGAAGAATCTCATCTTCAGTCTGTCTCTTCTAAACTTTGAACCTGTTTTCACGTCAATAACAGTTCAAGGCTCAAAAACAATCCAGTGTTTCATTTAAATTCAAAGATCAGAGAAAAGTCCAGAAACTGAACCAGATCAGTGTTTCTTCTTCTTCTGTCCTCTCTCATGAGTCATCTGATGACCCCTCACTTTTATCTGGTGACCCTTTGGTGGGTCCCGACCTCTAGGTTGGGAACCAGTGGACTAGTCTATCTAAGTGTATATGACAAAGTTAAAAATGACTTAAGGTCAATGATCTGATCAGAGATCAGTCACAGAGCCGGTTCACTATAATGAAGGTAGAATGAACAACAACAGTGAAGTAAATCATGACCTGCCCCCCCCCCCCCCCCCCCCCCCCCCCCCCCCTTCATTTCCTACTCACCCACTTTCTCCCCGACAATTTGTGCGAGTTTATTCATCTCTGCCGTCTGTTGTTGTGTCACTTGTTCTTTGTTGTGTATGAAGATAGAGTCTGTGCGATGGGTGGAGGTGAGACCGAGGCTGTCGTCGTCTCTCAGGTCTCTTCCTGTTGGCTGTTGAGGAGCAGGTGTGTCTGCAGACAGGATCGACCTGTTCCAAGCTCTGCTGTTACCCTTTGTTTCTCTCTCTCTCTCTCTCTCTCTCTCTCTCTCTCTCTCTCTCTCTGTCTCTGTCTCTGTCTCTGTCTCTGTCTCTCTGTCTCTCTGTCTCTATCTCTCCCTCTCTCTCTCTCTCTCTCTGTCTCTGTCTCTGTCTCTCTGTCTCTGTCTCTCTCTCTGTCTCTCTGTCTCTATCTCTCCCTCTCTCTCTCTCTCTCTGTCTCTGTCTCTGTCTCTGTCCCTGTCTCTGTCTCTGTCTCTCTGTCTCTGTCTCTGTCTCTCTCTGTCTCTCTCTCTCTCCCTCTCTACCTGTCTGTCTGCAGGTGTGGGTGTTGCCGCGGTGACGGGGGCTGATGCTGAGTCTTTGTGTTATTTGAGTCTTTGTCCTTCCTTTTGTGACTCACTACCAAACCACGAGACACACACACACACACACACACACAGAACCTGTCAGGTAAAATCCAGGTCAGGTGTTCAGGTGTTGGTCCACCTGAGGGTGGATGTCGTATGCAGCCTTTGAAGAAGACCTGCAGACTCCACCCAGTCTCCACCCAGAGGTGATTACTGGGTTGGTGCATTATAATGCAGCAGTCTATGTGGTGTCTTTGTATATGAACATTATTTTATAAAACATGATAACCTGTTTAATAATAATGTATTATTTGCTAGATTACATAAATACATATCAGGACCAGGACCAGGACCAGGTTGCACCAGATGTTCATACAGCTCTTGTGTGTTTTGTTTATGTCTCAGTTTCTTGTAGTTTTAAAAAGATTTTTGTCCAAACACATCTGCCCTCTCTTTGTAGATGATTTATGTTTCATTCATTTTCATTATTTATTTAATGGTTTATAAAAACTTGAATTATAGACCATTTAAATGCAAACTTCCCTTTTCTATTCATGGCTGAGAGGTATCTCCATTTTAGCCCCTTTTAGCTCCTAGTTTTGTTTTTGTGGCTCAGTAAGGTTCAGTCTCTTCTTCAGCTTCTGACCCCCAGCTGACTGAGCTGATTCAGGTCTTTATCTCTGTAGCTTCAAACTGGAGACAGTTTTTTTAATAGTTGACTTTCACTCAAATCACCAGTATCTCTTGAATTTACATTGATTATATTGAATCTGCCTGAAACTGAGCAAACACAGTGAAAGAAGAAAAACACATTTCATCAGACTGAAGCGTTTGATTGACACATGATTATCATCAGTTTTATCAGACTCCACCAAACTACTTTTCATATCTCTTTTATCAAGCTTAATAATTTTCCTTAGTACAAATAATATATTTCATTTTCCATTGTTAAGAGCTCTCAGTACATTCTGATAAAAAACCAAATACAGAAAATAAGCAGACAGGAATTCCGTAATTAACATCTAATTAAACATTTAGTCCTGACCTTTAATGTGTTTCTCAATAACAACATTATTTTTAGATTCATTTCAGATTCTAAATGTCTTAAATTTGAGGATGTCGCTGGTATCGTCATGTTTTCCTGCATCCTGAAGGGCGGAGGTCAGGGTGGAGATGAGGATGCTGCAGGAGGTGGTTTGATGGACTGAAGCTGAAGGTTTTTTCAGGAGAACCAGGTCAGGGCGTGGTCTGCAGGGTGTCTATTTAAAAAATCCTCCAATTGCATCCTTCACATCCTGCACTGAGAAACACCAAGACAAGAGAAGTGTTGACTGGTGAACTGAGCCACAGAAACATATCATCAGTCTGACATTCTTGCTACAGGCTGACCAGCTGTTTTTCTATAGGCTGAGGAGCTAAACTCGTCCTCTCTGATTCTCTCACTCTGTGACTCCTCTGGATTTTGTCTGTACAACAGTTTACAGATCAAAACTCAGCACCTCAGAAATCCTCCTCATAACCTTTAAGTGCCACCAGGTGTTGGTGAAGTGCTGACCCAGTATGGATCCACCAGGTCATCAGAACTTGACTCTGGGTTCAGGTGAGCAAAGTGTTTGAAATCTCAGGCTGATTTTCTCTCTAAGGGAATTTATTGATGCTTTCTGCCCTGAGTTGTTTCTCTTTGTTTTAATTCTTGTCATCATCTTTGTTTGTCTTTCACTGAATCACGTTTTCATCTTCATTATCTCATCATCTACTTTTGCCGTCATTTGTTTTCATTTGCATCTTAAGAAATACTGGTTTTGAAAAAGCTGTTTAAATAAAGTGAAGATCATTAGCATTGTTGCTAAGTATTGGTCAAACTGTGTCCTGTAACATTACAATCTGCTTACAAGTACAGTTTACAGTTTAATATTAAGTTTACTATTGGGTGGTTTACTATTACCCACCTGTTCCCTAACTAATGCAACCTGTGTGAACTGTATGTGCTGTATTGCTGCACTGCACAAATAATGAAATATTTATGATATATTTATGCTCTTTGCTGCAGGCCGTCATCAGGGGGGCCTGAAGTCAGTTTGAGGGACTGTGAAGGACTCACTGTCTGCCTGTCCTTCAGGTTTTCCACCGACGAGAGAGAGGGCATCTCCAACATTGAATCCTCCACCCTTCTCCTCCTCCTTCTTTTCTGCATTTCCACCCATGACTTTTGTCACCGTGTCCTCCACCAGTTCACCTGCAGAACAAGAGCTGTTAAGTTCCCCTGAGAGTCAGAGAGTCAAAATAAATTTGGTAATACAATGATCTACATCCTGAAATAAAAGTAACCGAAGGAAGGTAAATCCAGATGTTTTGATGTTTGAATCTATCAGCTATGAATCAAAGTGATTGTGCTGCATAAACCAGAGTCAGTGACTGAGTTTCAACTTATACGATAACAGGAGCAGCAGTGACGTAAACATCTGTTTATGACAGAGCTTCCTACACTGACAGGTCTGTGGAGTGTTTCCAGGGTTTTATTTTCTTCGTGCTGAATTACTCAGCTGTGAAACATCAAAATCACTCCACTAACATGATGAGACCCGCAGAGGCACTGTGAGCTCTAGAATGAAAAGTAATAAACACTGGATCATAAAACACAGGAACAAGTGATTATTACAATTGTTATAGAATATTCTAACAACACATCAGCCCTTTGAATAATATTCCATATACAGTCCAAATATGTAAATCATTATTATGTCATGAAATATTCACAGACACCAAATATATGATTAAATATAATTTGAGACACAATTTCTCCATAAATACAACATCTTTCTACTCGACTGTAAAACCTCAGCAGGTGTGAAGGAGATGTCAGGTCTGGTTTGACCCTGTTACTCTCAACAGGAGAAGAAGACCTGCACCGTCTGAGAAACTCAAACTCTGATCCAACTCCGAGATGTAGTTCACAAATCATACTCACCCACTTTCTCCCCAGCGATCTTTGCAATTGTATTGCTTCCCGTTAAATTCCCCAACATTTTGTCCATGGCTGCCGGTGTGTTTGGAGTGTGTGTGTGTGTGTGTTTGTGTGAAGGTTGGCTCTTATATAGGCAGGTGTCCTGGTCTCTTCAGGGTGACGCCTCTGTGGTCTCGCCCTGCAGAGGAATCAGGTGCAGGGAGGTGCACAGGGCCGACCTGTCACACTGGTCTGAGACGTCAGGGAAAACATGAGGGTGAAAACCTTTTATTTCACTTCATCATGTAAACACTGAAGCCCTGAGCGATGACTGCAGGTTCTACCTCCATGTTGTGAGCCAAACACAGCCTGTGTGTGTGTGTGTGTGTTATTTGGTCTCCTCCCTTGTTAAAAGAATGTTAAAAAGGCTGCATGAGTCATCACAACAATCACGTGAGGTCTGTCCTGAGGGTGCTGGATCACATCACATCGATCAGTCGCCATCTTGTTGTGAGCATTGTTACTTTAAAACCGTTTACTTTTGTCTAATGAGCCTCCACTGCTCCATCAGCTGAGCTCTCCTCATCAGCACCAGGTGTCTCTGTCTTTTCACCAGATTTCAGACTGGATGTCATGTGACCGTTGATCAGGCTCATTGACATCAATATATTGTGAATGCGTCAGATTTTCCTCCCTGGTGTTGAGCAGGAACAGACAAGTTGTAAAAGTATCAGGCTTTAATGACATGAGCTGTGTTGAACATGATGTTCCCATGGGACGAACCCCCCCTCAGAGATCTGTTGTCTCAGAAGTCAAACTGGCCATCCTGCTTCACGGTGAGTGACGCTGTTTAATGATGGTGTGTTGAGTACAGGTGTTGCTCCAGGGCAGGTGTGTGTGTGTTATGGAGACAGGCCCCACCCTGTGGTGAACACCTCCTGACACGCAACAAAATGAGTCTGATGTTCTACAGATGGGAGGGAGAATACAGGTGACTGGATAAACTCCTGGTTTCCATGGTTACCTGGAATGGGGAGCGGAGGATGTAAATGAGGCAGGCTGCTGTGGGTGTGGTCTCCATGATACGGCCATGACAGAAACCTGGCATCAACACTGACAACGAGCTGACTCGTTTTGTTTCTCCTTCTTCTCTTTAAACGTGTTTCCCTCCATCCCCATGAGAACAAACACTGGGTGATCTCCACAGAGCTCTAAACACGGTTCCCGCTCTTTTCTACAGATCGTTTTCCAGGACATGTTCAGTGATGATGTCATTCATATGACAGACAGGAATCACATCATGTTCACTTTGTTCTTCTGAATTATTGAATTATTTATGATGCTGGGTTTGGGTTATGAATGAATTATTCATTATGTTATACTTATGTGCTCATGTTCCCTAAATCATTTGAACTGTGGAGACTCACCTGATCTGGCCAGGTACAACATTTAAATATTAACTAAAGTTTATGCATTAATACCTTCTCAGAAATTTCAAAATTGTCCTCCCCATGTTTATAAATGCACAGGCTCCGCCCACCAGAACAAATCCTGGTCAGCCAACCATCAAAACATCCAGAAAGTTTTTTATGTTTTTGAAGTTTTACCTCCTCCCTCAGAATCAGTCCATTTCTCATATTTACAGATCATTGTATCGATGCTAATGTTGTTTTAGTTTGTTTGTTATTATCACAACTGACGATAATTTCTACTGTGATTTATAAGTGAAGAAGAAACTAAGTCGTGCAGGTGAATTTGAGACTCATCTTTATTTCACTTTTGTTTAATAAAACAAGAAATCAGCCCTGAAGCTCAGTTATTATCAGCAACACAATCAGCTGTGTGTGTATTGTGTAGTATTTTCAGTGTGGGTCAGTAAAGTGACATGCATTTAAAAGGCTTCAGATGTCTGTCTGATGGGGGGGCCAAGTCAGTCTGATGATTGACAGGGAGGGGGCGGAGTTTGAAGGACGGTTAAGGCATCAAATGTGAACCTTGGTGATGTCATCCCACAACGACCAGTCAGCTAAGAGTGTGGATGCATGTGACCTGATTAAAGTGATCTCTGAGTGTTAAAACCTGACGTCGGTATGATGCAGAGGCAGTGTAACCATGGCAACAGGTGGGAGATAAAGATGAGGGTTTCTATTGGTTAATGAGGTTAAGTTGTACACAGTAGGTAAAGCATCTTTCAGGGTAGGGGGGTCAGAGGTCAAAGGGCTGAGCAATAGTAAAGTTTCTCCTCTGTCGTTCGTCCTTGGTGAATCTGAAGGAAACAGAGAGGAATTAAATTCACTACATTTTAATTAGAACTGAAAAGTGTGAAGGGAAAACTTGATATTTGATAAGAGAAACACCTCAGTGACAAAGCCTGTTTGACTCTGACTCAGCTCCGTTATGGTCAAATTACGACTGATCATATTTTATATTTTTGTTCCTCACCTACTGTGCAGCCTATTCAGTCTGTTCTCCTGCTGCTGTTTTTGGAAGGTCAGCCTGCAGGGGACCAAGAAGAGAAGTCACATGACTGTCACCAAACTCCACCTCAACACGAATCCATCCACGTACAAAGCTGCATTTCTCCCAAAACAGGTAAATCAGTGTTAACTCAAAGCTGTGACAAGGAACTAAAGTAAATAGTCAAGTCATTTTTGAGTGTTTTGTGTTGTCATGTGATACTGTCTGTTACACAAAGAAGGAAACAATAGTAGGAGGACTGTTTTACTTCTCCATGTAGTACACAAACTCCACACTCAGTAAGCTAGTTTACACCAGTAACTTTGGGAGAAGTGAAACTTTATATCTGTATAATGCTAATGAAACCACAGGAGAGCTCCACTTTTCAGGTGAGAAAAGTGAGATGAAGACAAAGATGAGTGAAGCTGAAAGAAACAGACATGTTAGTCATTGTGATGCTAGGCCCTTCAGCACATTAAGAAAACACAGCTAGCTAAATGCTATGCTAATCATCACCATGGTGAAATCAAACCAAACTAAACTAAAATAATAAAGTAAATAAACATCATTTGAAACTGTGAATATGAAGTAAATATATTTGGCCAAGTGACAAAGATGTCAAATTTTCTCTTATTGTCTAAAAGGTGCAGTTGTTGTTAGTCACATAGAGGAAGTTGTCGTCAGCATAAAGATGAACATCAGACTGTATCATGCATCCTTCTCCTTCATGCCTTGTTAGTTGAAAACCATCATCACACATTGATTTTAGCAGCTTTCTGGCCATGTTAAATATCTGTAATGCAAATAAAAATCAGGATAATGAAAGCTACTGTTACCGCAAGAATTGTGGCCCGTGCAACACCTTTTGTTCTGACTTGATCTTAGTGCAGCTTTAACATCTCAAATGTCTGCCGTGAAACGTGATGTACCTCAGGTCTCTTTCCTTGTTCCCGTGTCTCTTTAAATTACACCTCGTGGCCAAATAATATGCAGTCAATGATCGATTTCCTCTCCTACACTGATGATGTCAGGCTGTATGTGCCTGGTAAGGACGTTCACAGTTCTGTCAGAAAAGCACAAGTTAACAGCTGAATCCTGGTCTTGTCTCTGAAGGTTAAATGATTAATGAAGGTATCCAGCTGTGCCAGGTGTGTGCCAGGGTTGTGGGGAGGTGTGAGTGTGTCTGTCAGAGGCTGAACAATCTGCACATGTCTCTGTCTTTTGTTCTCTAACATTTATTTTGTTGCTTATTGTGCGCACATTCAGCCTGTACAGCTCACAGACCATGTGATTAGTCGACTGGTCACACGTCGTCTCAGGTGAGGTCAGATGTGATTTAGAGAAAACTGCAGTTGGTTTTGATGTTGAGCTTTTCAGGAGCTAAACATGAGAAATGTTTTCACCTTCTGCAGATGTATTAAAATCTGTGTTAGAACCTTCATGAAGTTTCATCAGAAAACAAGCATCAAACCATGCAACCAGTCAGTCAATCAGTCCCCCTGACCAATCAGGCACCTGCTCAGTCACTGGTCCCACCTCCTCCTGTTCCCAGCCAATCACCAGAGATTTGTGAATGAGGAGAAACAAACAAGTAAATTTATTAACACAACACAGATTATCACATTCGTTATTGTAGACACTGGTCAATATGCAAAAACTATTAAGGCTGAGACAGAGGAAATATCAATATTTTGTTTTTTATTCACATAAAGTCAATAATAACTGAATATGTAGATTTTATCTTATTTGAGTTAGAAAAAAAATTACACTGAATTAAAGGAGAAATGTTTTTAGATGCAGAAAAATTTTGGTCAAATGTGTTTTCTCAACAAAGTGAAATTTTTATTGTAATTGAATACATTTATTATCGTTTGTATTCGTGATGCCTGAAACAACTGTCTCTCAGACACCAGACCCGTGTTCTGAACCACAAAACGTCCCTGCTGATGTAAACTAAAACTACATTAAAAATAAGGACGCAACAGTTTTTTAATCCAAATAAAGTGAAAAATTTTTAAGGTTTTTAAAAAATCAAAAACTGGTTAAATTTAAAACAAAAATTTAAAAATGAACTGAAATGATTGAAAAGCTTTTTAAATATAAAAGGACACATTAATAGAAAACTACATTTCTACAGCATTGGTCTGGGGTCATGTGACGTGACATCACTAACCGTGCTGACAAATCCGCTCGCCACGGCCGCGTTCTCCACCCCCTCCACCGTTGCCTGGGCGACCTCGTTGGCCCCGGTAACTGCAGTGTCTGCAACGATGTTGGCCTGTTCAGTTGTCTTCTGGGCAACTGGACAACACCAGAGAGAATGTGTGTTGTTATATTAAGACCTGGTTCAGGTGTATCTGGACTAACTCCACACTGTTTGAGAGAGATTCTGAGTGTTTGTCAGTGTGATGTGCAGTGTGTGTTTGTTTACCTGTGCTAACGCCTGTCACCACTCCCTCCATCGTCTTGTTTCCTGGAGGAGAGAAGAAAAAACAACATGGCTGCTGATATGAATGATTCATAATGTGTCCAGCTGAGTGACCGGTGAGCAGCAGTGCCTCAGTCCAGTTAGTCCTCTGACCAGCTCCATCACTGCCGTCAGCACAGTCACATGATCAGTTCTGATTACTGTTCAGACTCAGGTCACACGCCAAGTGTAAATCAGGAACAGGAGACATGATCTCAGTGATGTCTGCCAACTTCATGACTCGTGTTAGAGACGGGCTGTTCTCTCTTTGTCTAGTTTTAAAGATCCTGTAAAGCAAATTCACAGATTTGTCTATAAAATCAATATATATGTTGGAGAACTATTCCTGAAAAAACATGTGAAGCATGTGAAACATGTGAAACTTGTGTGGTACTGAATTGTGCAGTTATACCTTAAACTGTGTTTCATCATTTTTGTGTTGACTGTTTTTTGGGCGGGGCCTAAACGGGGTACTGATGACGCACTTGGACCCCCACTTAGCAAACCCCGCCCCTAAAGCTGTAGCGGTATAAAAGCATGGAGTGAACCAGCATCAGTGGTTCTCCTGCTCAGTGTTATTGCTGTTAGCTGAGCCTTCCCTCCAGGCTGCAATACCCACGGTGTGGTGTTATCAGTAATTACAGAATAATGTGTTCATAGATAATCAGTTATTCAATCACGACGTTTCCCTTCTTTTCATGGCCAGAAGGATGGTTCCGCTTCATCCTCTCTTCAAATCCCCTTTTTCCACTGAAATTAACGGGTAAGTGGGTTTTTTAAATGCGGGTAAACCTGCTATTAAAAGCCGATACACTCCTTTTCCACCGCCAGTCGAGTCTGTTTGGACTCAGGACACACAATTGCAGGGAGCGATGTCACCTCTGCACTTAGAGCACACACACACAGACACACACACACACACACACACACACACACACACACACACACAGACACACACACACACACACACACACACACAGACAGTGGAGGGAGAGTGAGCTGCTTGCTGCGCTGCAAACTGGTGAAAGTCTGTCAAACAGTCGGAGCCTCCGTATGAGATGTTTGTGTCTGATTGTGTTTTTAAAGCTCAGAGCTGCAGCTCACTCTGTCACCCCCACCATCAGTGTAGCCGCCGAGCTTCAGGTGTCACGGCGCCATGTTGGACAGGTGACAGGTGCGTGTCTGTGTCCTCTGAGACGTTACAGCAGGGAAAGAGGCGAAAATGAGCGGGTTCACCCGGGTTTGTGTTTACATCAACGCTGATTGGAGCCGGAGCTACGTTAGTAAACGGTAGGGTGACCATTTCCATAACACCAAAAAGGAGGACATTATGCGGCATATCAATAAATTACTATGGTGTACATAGGACTCTGGTATACTCTCATTTATAGTACAATTATGAGTGGTTTAAAGATGATGTTTGTGTAGCTGAATAGGCTACACAAACATACAGCGGCCGGACAGGGCACTGAAAATCCGGACTGTCCGGCCTAAAGCCGGACGCCTGGTCACCCTAGTAAACGGGCTAAGTTAGCTCTGTGTGTAGCTTATAAGCTAGTTCTCTTACCGATGCTGGCATCAAAATAGATGCAGCCAGGGCATCGGACAATTCAGAGCAATTTGTAATGTAAGAATATGTACAACACGTGTGTGTGTGTGTGTGTGTGTGTGTGTGTGTGTGTTGGACGCAGTCATGTTTCCTTTCAGTATAAATCTGTGAGACGTTAAGAGATGCGGAAGCTCTCCTGACGGTGGGCGTGGCTTCACTGCCTCAGCGGACACGCCCCCAGCGTTCCAGAGTTGATAATACTGCTTATTTTTCACAAGTTTGAAACCTAATTTTATATCTTTTAATATTTTTATTCATTCAAATTTGGCAGGGAGTTTGATATGCCATTTTTCTGTGGTGTGGCAAACTCAGAACTCATATGTTTTTCTGCTTTACAGAATCTTTAAATTAAAATGTATGATTAAAATGTATTTTACTTTTAAAAGCCCCCCAGTGGGGGTGATCCCTCCCACTCCCTGTTGGCTTTTAATTTGCAGGACATGTTAGTGATAGAAGCTTCGTAGGAAGAACAGCAGCGAAGAAGTGAGAGTGTTTGACTCTTCTTCTGTTCAATAAAAAAGATGTGAAGGAATAAAATGGAGTAAAGTAAAATAAATGAGTTCAGGCCACTTCAGCTTCAGCAGTCTGACTCTGACCTGGTTTCCTGAGCTCAGCACAGACAACTGGCATGAAGCCAGTGCTCTGCTTTATATTCTGTTTGTTTTATTCTCTCTTGAGATTTGGACCTGACTCTTATTTCCCAGGCTCCTCCTCATCTGTGGCATCATCTGGTGGACATGAGAGGAGCTGCAGCTGAGCCTGGTTTCTGTTTCAGTGGTGGAATAAAAGTGGTCCCAGCCCCAGTGTCCCCCTCAGGCCTCAGTCCTGAACCCTCACAGACTGAACTGGGTGTGAGAAGCTGTGCGAGCTTGGAGCGATGTCAAGAGGAACAGGACAGCACTTTGTGACATTCGTGTTGTGTACAGT
Source organism: Trachinotus anak (assembly GCF_046630095.1). Taxonomy (NCBI): domain Eukaryota; kingdom Metazoa; phylum Chordata; class Actinopteri; order Carangiformes; family Carangidae; genus Trachinotus; species Trachinotus anak. The sequence goes on from NW_027273903.1 coordinate 130,661, forward strand.
TGTGGGTTTGGGCCTTTTGATTTTGCTTTTTTCATTCCCTCCCTTCACTTCCTGTTTGTAAACAAAAAATGTTGGCTCAGATCTGATGAAGATGATGATTTATAATTCATCATCATCACAGGGTGAAGACCTGCACCCAGTTCAGACTCCGAATCACTTCTGTTCTCTACTAACGTTAATGTTTGGCTCTGTTCCTCTCACGTTCCTCATGTTAACTGTTCTTCTTCTGTCTTATTCTTTTTATGGTGGTTGTTCACATTTTTTCGTAACACTTCTGAGTATCCCCTGGTAACCACGGTGACCCTGTGTTTAACATCACAGTGCTATGAACTTTGGGTAATTTCCTCAGGCAAAGTCTGAAGAAATGTGAACTGAGGGAAAGTGTGAATAAAGGGCTCAGTGTGTCCGCAGAGAGACAGTGGGACAGACTGAGTCCTCCTCAAAGTCTGAGTCTGTGGGGGTGGGGGGGCTGGGTTTACACTTAGTCAAATACAGTTCTAGGTACAGGTCTGAGGTGTCTCTTCACACCTGTTCCATCTCTTTACTGCTCTAGATGAGTGAGGACATGTTTAACTTTGTGAACGGTCATGGACAATAGAAACAACATAAGCTGCTCCTGTCACATGGGAATCGAACACCGCTCTCCTGGGTCATATTCATCCATCCACCCCAACCTCCTCCTGACGTGGACTCTGTCGCTCTATAAACTACGTCACTGCAGTTTTCCCTTTGCTCCTGTCATCATTACTACGACCACTAGATGTTGCCTAGCAACAAAACCTAACTCTGGGTCATAGTAACCTGCTGACAGACGACCTCTGACCTTGACAGTCTCAATTTATTTTCAGAGGAATTTCCATGAAGGAAAAACTACAATGTGAACGACAGTGGAAACTAGCAGAGATCCATTCAAACCTCAGGAACTGTCTATTCAGCACTGGAAACTTTTCTCTCCACATGTGTAATCACATGTTTTTCACATGTTCAGATAACATGAAGCCACAGAAACTTCATATGTTTTGGACTTGAAAAGTGTGGGGTTGAACTCATGATCCAGCAGAACCAGATTCAGAGGATCGTTGGCCCAGTGGGCGTCGTGCTGGTTGGACATGTGATGATCAGACTGAACGGCCTTTGTCTGACTCTCTGTTACAACACAGAGACTCAGTGTGAGGAAACACAGCAGCTGTTTGCAGTCAGGCAGCAGACAGAGTGACGAGGCTGCAGGTTTGATCCGCTCTAATGGATCTGTTCCTCCAGTCACGTACGACTGTGTATCAATCTATCGATCAATATGTTTTAGTCTTTGGCAGACATCCATGGTCTCCATGAGACCATCTGTTCTCAACAAGCAGAGTCTAAACTGTCCCCGAGTCCCAGAGTTCAGACCTTCACAGTCTTACACCACAAACACCCAGACCTGAACTCAGACCTGAACCCAGACCTGAAGGACACCCTCTCAGCTGTGACTGTGACTCTTCATGTCTCATGTCCAGGTTTTATTTTAACGTCTGAACCTCAGCAGCTGAAATGACAGGTTGATAAGAAGCTTCTGTTTGATTCATCTCCACTCGTTTATTCTGACGCTCATAGATCAGAGTCTGACATTGTGCTTGGGACCTGAGGTGTTTCCAGATCAGATATGTTTAGTCTCTCTAGCGTGTTCTTGACCTACCCTGGGTCCCACAGAACCTCCAGTGGGAGGCGCTCAGGATCCTGAACCACCTCCACAGAGGAGCAGCCTCTCCTCCGAGCTCCTGACACGCACAGAGCTCATGACACAGGTGAGAGCAGAAGGTCAACAGGTAAATCAGAAGCTCCTCCCCACAAAGGTCCAGTACACCCTCTGGTCCTCCCCCCAGTCCCTCCCCACTTCACTGCAGACACTGCACTGCTCCTCCTCGTGCTCCTCCACCTCTCCCTCTGAGGTGAAGTCATGATGAAGTTATCTCTTTATGATCTGAATATTTAAGATTCTTGTCCTACATCTATCACTCCATCATCCCTCCATCCCTCTATCACTCCCTTCATCCACCCTGCTTTGGTGTTGAATTACATTTGTCTTGAATTACAGTTTTTCTTTCATCCCTCCATCCCTCCATTCTTCTGCTCACATCATCATGATGAGTTGCTCTTTTTACCTCCACCTATCGCTTGTCTTTTTCTTTCTGATTAGAATGTCAGGAGTCAGCTTTTTGTCCTCCACCTATCAGTGCTTCCATTATCCCTCCATCATCCCTCCCTTTATACATCCCAGTTTGTTGTTGAATTTCACTCGTCCTCCACTCATCCCTTATTCATTTTCCACTCAAATAATTTATGTCCACTCTGATGTGAATATTGACTTTGGCTCTTTTTCATTCCTCCATCCTTCCTTTTTTCCTTCTATCCCTCCTTCCCTCCCTTGATCCCTCTATCCCTCCATTCTTCCGCTCACAATCTCATGAGTTTTACTTTTCCTCTCATCTCTTTTCTATTTTTTCTGATTTGAAGATTTTAACATTCAGCCTCTTTTCCTCCACCATCCATCCATCCATCTGTCTGTCTGTCCTCTTACCAACATAGAAGACCCCCTCCTTGGTCTTGGTGGCGGCCTCCTCCACGCCAGCCTTCGTCTTCTCGGCAGCGGCCACCACTCCATCCTTTGCCATGGAGAATCCCTTCTTGAAAACGTCCATCTTCTCGTCCTCTTCTTCTATCTTCCTCTCTTCTTATTCAATCGTTCTCTCTCTGCTCCTCTGTCCCTCTTTCTTCTTCTGCTCTGTCTGCCTCAGTCGTCTCGTCTCTTCTCATCTGCCAGAGATCTGTTCTTCCTGCTAATGGATGAGAGAGAGAGAGAGAGAGAGAAGGGGTGGAGAGAGGGCACGTGAGAGAGAGACAGAGAGAGAGCTCTTACGAGAAAGGGAGGGAGTGTAATATATAAAAGTGCAAGAAAAAGAGAGAGAGAAGGGGTGGAGAGAGGTTAAGATAAAGGGAGAGAGACACAGAGAAGACAGAGAGACATGGATTAGTTGTGGGAAATAGAGACAGAAAAAACAGTTGGACAGAAGAAGAAGAAGAGAAGGAAACCTCTCAGTTTCAGTAAATATCTGAGACAGTTTCACAAAACACATTAAGTTTTCCACTTAAGTATTCAGGTTTAATTTCTCCTTAGCTGAGAGAGTTACTTACAGAATCTCTTAAAATGTTTCTGTAGTTAAAGGTTCAGTAATGAGATTATAAACAACAACACAGCAGTAAACATTAGTTTTCTATGTAAAGATATAGTGAGTGATGACGCCCCCTCTGTGTGATGTAATCTGAGTTTATCTGGTCTTTTTTTTTGGTAATTGGTCTGAGAAAGTGGGATATTCATCCATTTGAGTCCCTCTTGTTAAACTGTTGGTCCTTCCCACCTTAAGACAAAGAGTCTCCACCCACAGGTGAGATGACTCAGTGCAGTACTCAGCATTCAGGTAAAAGTGACCTTCAGAATTTCTTCCACTGAAAAAGAAACCACATTTTCATTGAAAATGGTTCAAATAAAGAAAGAGATGAGACAAGAGAACAGGAGGACTGGACTGAGGACTACTGGCTCAAATCCTGGCCGGCTGGTGGACTCATGTCTTTACCTACTCCGTCAGTGTCCTTATCTACTCCTTCAGTGTCCTCACCTACTCCGTCTGTGTCCTTATCAAATCCATCAATGTCTTTACTTACTCCATCAGTGTCTTCACCTCCCCCATCAGTGTCTCTACCTACTCCATCAGTGTCCTTACCTACCCCATTAGTGTCCTTACCTACTCCATTTGTGTATTTACCAACTCCATCAGTGTCCTTACCTAACCCATCAGTGTCTTTACCTCCTCTGTCAGTCTTTACCTACTTCGTTAGTGTCATAACCTACCCCATTAGTGTCTTTACCTCCTCCATGTTTGTCTTTACCTCCTCTGTCAGTGTCTTTACTTACTCCATCAGTGTCCTTACCTACCCCATTAGTGTTTTTATCTACTACAGCAGTGTCCTTACCCACCCCATTTGTGTTTTTACCTACCCCATTAGTGTCTTTACCTACTCCATTAGTGTCATTCATGCAGTCGGTCCCAGTGGATCACGGGCAGGCTGGAGGTGTGGCTGATGAAGCTGGTGCTTTAATGTGCCAGTTAGTGGCAGTGAAGATGGTTTAAGCTTTAAGGAATGTAAGGTGTTTTGTGCAGGTAGCCCCTGGTCTACATTGATACATACTGTCTCCAGGAAACAGTCACCTGGACACTGTCTACAGATGGACGAGACTAAAGCGTTTACCTGCTGGACTTTAAAAGGCTCTGTATCAGTGCAGCTACAGTTCAGAGCAGGTTTTCCTACTCCTGGACCAGGACCTGGATTCATCCTGGCTCTCTTCAGCTCTCTGTTTAAAACCAGTCATTTTGTTCAGGGCTGACAGTGGACTGAAGGGGGGAGTCATGCTCCTCCCCCTTTGTCCCGAATGTGACTCAGCAAAACACACACACACACACACACATACACACACACACAGTTGTCTCCAAGACACACCCTTGGCTGCCTCGTCTCCTCTCTGATTGGCTGCCAGCCAGTGTCCATCTATTTTTAGACCTATTTGACTTCATTTTTTTCCAGGATGGATGGAGGCAGATCGATTGCAACATTATGGACTGCTGTGGATCACCATGGCGATAAGAGCTGTCACACAACAGCAGTGATCAATACTGACCATCACCACACACACACAGACACACACACACACACACACACCCATCAATAATTAGAGTTTCTGTCTCAAACATTTTGTGAGATGAGGGGCCTCCAGTCTGGGGCCGGGCCCCTCCAGTTTTGTTGTTGAATGTTTCCTATTTGACGTCTTTTGTCTGTGAACAGTTGTTCAAATGAACCAGGTGAGATGTGAGTTGTTATGTTTTGGTGTAAAATGCAGGAAGCTGAGCAGAGGTGAGGGATAAGACACACACACACACACACACACACACACACTGACATACAACAAACTGTGGGTCGTCTTTACCACTGTGTTGTTGATGAGCTTCTCTGGTTGAAACAGCAGAGGTTAGAAATGTACTGTGGTCGCTGTGGTCAGGTCAGAGTTCAAACCTCCTGCTACAGCTGCTCATTAATGACATCGTGAGGAGGGTCAGGGTTTGTCAGGGTCTGTATTTACAAAAGTGGGTGATTATTTTATTGATGAATCAGATTTCAGACCAAACATCAGGTTTAGTGATAAAAACTTCAACATCGTTCTGATCAGTGAGCATCAGGTCTCATGAAAGTTTCATCATGGTTTCTTCAGTATCCTTTAGCTGCAGTTCATAGTGTAAATGATCAGACGGATCAGCTGCTCCGACTGAGACCAGTAATCCCAGTGCCAGGACAGATCTGAGTCCGGCCCAGTAAGACTTTTCTAGATCAGACTCTTGAAGAGCTTCTGTTTGAGGGTCCAGTTCTCTGAGGTCTGAGGTCTGAACACATCGCTCCAGGTCACCTCTGTGAGGAATCCAGCACCTGCCTGCTAATTGATAGTCACACTGTTTTAGTGGTGGTGTGTGTGTGTGTGTGTGTGTGTGTGTGTGTGTTAGTTTTCCACATGACTGTGTATTAATTTTGTTTCATAACAGCTGTGACATGAATGCTTCTGCAAACCAAGCAACAACCATCCAACAACGCCCTCAGGTCAGCTGAGCAGGCAAGTGTGTGTGTGTGTGTGTGTGTGTGTGTGACTGTACATCTTAGCTGTATCCCAATATCCCAGTTCAGGGGCCACATCCTCCAGAGGACGTGGTCTACTAAGGTGTGGCTCTTGGGAGTGTATCTGTCTGTCTCTCTGTCTGTCTGTCTCTCTCTCTGTCTGTCTGTCTCTCTGTCTGTCTCTCTCTCTGTCTGTCTGTCTCTCTGTCTGTCTCTCTCTCTGTCTGTCTGTCTGTCTGTCTGTCTGTCTGTCTCTCTGTCTCTCTCTCTCCGTCTGTCTGTCTCTCTCTCTCTGTCTGTCTGTCTCTCTGTCTCTCTCTCTCCGTCTGTCTGTCTGTCTGAACAACAAAGATTCGTTGATGTGTGATGTCATCAAACCTTTGTGACATCACCACAAAAGTTACACTCCTTTGATGTTTGATGATGTCATCAACATTTAGTATAGATAGATGCAGAGCTTCTCATTTATAATTGACACTGTTGGCTTTAAGAGCTTTGGAAATATGAGCAGCCTGGAGAACAAAATCCTGGAGAACAACATCCGGGAGAACAAAATCCTGGAAAGACCTGGGGACATTGAAAGACTCTGTGAAGTTCTACAGCAAAAGTTAAAGTCAGTGACGGAGCAGAGAGATCAAACTGACAAACGGCTCTGTGAGCTTGAAAAGGAGAGTTTTTCATCACAAATGTCCTGGAAGGAGGAGAAGCTGAGTCTCCATAAAGAGATTGACCGACTCTTCAGAGAGAAGCAGGAGAGTAAATCAAAGCTGTGGAGAAAAGAGAGTCTGAATGTTCAGCTGGAAACCATCAAGGTCCATCACAGAGAGGAAACCACCGAGCCTGAAGAGGAGCTGAAGGAACTGTCGGAGAACAAGATACAGCAACAAGAAGTGGAGATGACGGCTCTCAGAAATCACCTCCTACAGCTCAGAAGTCAGAAGACCTCGCCTGAGGAGGAGCAGTTCAGAGGAGGCACCGAGGCAGAGATGACGCTCCAACCTGAAAGTCCTGAGCAGCAGCCGCAGAGACGACAGAGGTCTCTACGGAAACGACTCACCAAGTTCTTCTCCAGGAAATGAGTCCATGTTCTCCATCTCCAGGTGCTCTGGTTTCCACCAACAGAGACATGAGGCATAAAAGCAATTAAAAAAATACAGCATCAGAATGATTCTGTTTGTCTTCATTTATATCAGCTTGATGAAATCTTTTCTTCTGTTTGCAAACATGAACTTGTTTATAAGTTTATTTCAAACTATAAAAATATTCACCTTTCCAGCAGAGTTTGAAGCCTCAGGTTGCTCCAGTCACCTTTGCAGGTGTGAGTGGTCGGTACACCTGCAGACCTACTCTGCTCTGACAGTGATCAGACCTGCTGCTGTGGACACAGTGTATGTGCAGGTGTATGGACGTGTGTGAAGCTGCTGCCACCTGCTGGTCACCAGCTGACTTCACTGCGTCGTGCTGCTGCTGCGTCGAGTGTAGCAGCTGTCAGACTCAGGTCGTTGACACATCGATGATAAATACCTGTCATATGACATCATCTTACTGCAGTGTCTACACTCTTTCTCTGACTGTCACATGTCTCAACCCCCCCCCCCCACAGCCCTGAAACAATCCTCGGAAATGGCCTCCACCCACTCCGCCATCCAAGCAACCCCCCAGCCCTCCCACCAGTGGAAAAGCCCCCAGCTCTGTCAGCCTGGACAGGAACACTCAGCCCCCCCCCCCATCTACTTCACTTGAATTTTCTTAATCCTGCTTAGCTGAACAAACATGTGACGGAGTAATTGTCAGAGTGAGACATCTTCTCATAACATAAAACATTTCAATCTTCAAACATGATATTATTAAACCTTCATCTAATGTGAGAGTCTCTGTTCTCACTATAATTCACTGAGTCAGCAGTTTGTCATTAATTCACATCAAAGCTCCATCCAGTCTAAAGGTAGATGTCCATGTGTTTGTGATTATAAAGCAGGTCTAGGTTCTATATTAATACTGTGAAAGTATCAAAGCCTAAGTCCACAGAGAAATGCACACAGCCTGTATTCAGAAACTGAGCCTGAAAACCGGCCGTCAGGACTTCTGGAGCTTTGTGATGTCACAACAAAGCAGTCACCTCTATTCGACCAAATGTCAACACAAGAGCAAGATGGAGGAAAGAAAACACGTCTTTACCTGAGGTGAGAGAAACAGACCTTTACAGATGAGATCACCAGACTAAATGTTCAGAACTGTCCTCGCTCTCTAAGTAGTCCCCACAGAGACAGAACTACCAGAAAACACACACACACACACACACACACACACACACACACACACAGAGGAAGGGGGTCATTTCTCCTGTAGGTCAGTGGATTTCCTGTCTTCTTATCACTTCTACGGGAAGTGGGTGAAGACAGAGAGAGTGGAGCAAAGAATATGAGCACTCAGACCAGGCCAGAAGTATTTGGACACTTACACATTGTTTGTATTTCAGACTCTACATCACTACATTAAAGACTTTTACGACACACACACATGCATACAACCAGTCCTCCAACCTGAACGGCCCATGGCAGTGTCTCCTAAAAATACCTCCCCTACAGGTGTACCAGACCTTGGTTGTCACGGTTACAACACTCAGACTGTACTGACAGCAGCGTACCTACCTTTGTTGCCATGGTTACTATAATAACAGTCATGTCTTGGTTGGGTTCAGGAAAAGATGGTGATTTGGGTTAAAATAAGTTCTTCCTCAACATTAGACGATCTTTGTTGTCATGGTTACAATAATAACAATGAACGGTCATGGATAATAGAAACAACATAAACCGCTCCTGTCACATGGGAATCGAACACCGCTCTCCTGGGTCATATTCCTGTGTTTTGTTGACCCCCCCCAACTTCACACACTGATGGCTGTGATCACAGCATCAGGTTAACAGCAGGTGAAGCTACGTCTGCGGTCATGTCGTCTCACTTCACCATGTTTCTTTTTGAATAAAGTTAGGGTTAGGGTTAGCACTGGGTAAGAACAGAGAGAGAGAGATAGAGAGAGAGAGACTGAGCCAGAACAGAGAGAGCGAGAGAGAGCGAGAGACTGAGCCAGAACAGAGAGAGACAGAGAGAGAGAGAGAGACTGAGCCAGAACAGAGAGAGAGAGAGAGAGACTGAGCCAGAACAGAGAGAGAGACATAAACACACTCCTCCAGCAGAGGAAATGGGAGGTGCGTCCTCCCCCTCCTCCCTCCTCACTCTCTCTCTCCTCCAGCTGTTTAAAAGCAGCTGGTGGTCGTGCAAGGCTCCACTCAGTGATGTGGCCGGGAGCAGACATGACGGCAGTGGGAGAACTGGTGCTGGTACTGGGCTTACTGGTGAGCGCTCACTGTGAGGTGAGAGCACGAGACCCTGAGGTGGAGGAGGAGGAGGAGCTGGGAGGAAGAGCAGCATCAAGAGGAGGAAGGAGAGGACCAGGGGTGGGGGGGTTTGACACATCAGTGTTTCCCCCTCACCTCGAGAGGCTTCACCCAAGAGCGACTGAGACCCCCCCAGTAGGAGAGAGAGACAACCACCCCACCCGGACTGGGTGAGTCCAGATAAAACCATCCTGAACTCAAGCTTCACTTACTGACTTTTCTCTGAGCTTTCAACTGAAGCCAGTCTGAGTGAGTCTGAAACTGGAGCTGCAGCCATTATTCAATTAATCAATCTGTTGATTGACAGAAAACTCATCAGCAACTATTTTGATAAATGATTAATCATCAAAAAATTATGAACTTTTTCTTCTTTTATCATTAAAATTTGTTGATCAAACAAAATGACACGTCTGGTGACATGACCTCAGACTGCAGGTTTCCATTAACTGTCTGATGTTTTATAAACCAATCAATCAATCAATGAATTCAGCAAGAAAATCAACAGCTGACTACCTAATAAAGAAAATAATCATCTTAGTCTCACGTTCCTGCTTCCTCCTCATCTTGGTTCAAGCCTCTGAGTTGATCAGTTTCCTGCCTAAACTCCTCACATGGTCTCCTTAAAGTAACTGTTCAAGTGATCAATATTTCACAAAAGGTCCAGAAACTGAACCAGATCAGTGTTTCTTCTTCTTCTGTCCTCTCTCATGAGTCATCTGACGACCCCTCACTTTTATCTGTTGACCCTTTGTAGGGGCCTGACCCCTAGGTTGGGAACCAGTGGACTAGTCTATCTAAGTGTATATGACAAAGTTAAAAATGACTTAAGGTCAATGATCTGATCAGAGATCAGTCACAGAGACAGTTTACTGCACAATGAAGTACTTTTACTGTGATACTGTAACTACAGGAAGTACTTTTACTGTGATACTTTCTGAGGACCAACATAAGTATTTTCCTAACAAAGTGAGGACATTTTGACTGGTCGGCACTTTCACCTTAAAAGACTTTGTTTTAGTGTTAGGAATACATTGTGTCAATGAGTGTCCTCACAAAGATAGAGGTGGTGTGTGTGTGTGTGTGTGTGTGTGTGTGTGTGTGTGTGTGTGTGTGTGTGTGTGTGTTTAATACCCTGGTACCCTGAAGATCCAGGTAGAATCAGGTTTAGTGAGTTGTCCCCACAGGGATAGTGGAACAAAGGTTTGTGTGTGAGAGCACACCTGCACATCGTTTTCTTTAACGAGCTCCATGAATTAATCTTCATTATGTTCAGCTTCAGTTTACTGCTGCTCTTCTTTTATTTATTTGTTTTATTTTGAAGGAGAGGGGGTTGGGGGCACATCTGTACTGTAAAATGAGTAGTAGTATTATATTATATTATATTATATTATATTATATTATATTATATTGATCACCTGTCATCATGATTGTGTCATGTGACCTGCTGCACTGTTTCAGTTGTCGAACATGTCTCAAGAGAACAACCCTCCATTAGCTCTGTCACAGCCCCTCCCTGCTGACCCCCCCACTTTAAACGCTGCTGTAATGACTGCAGCTCTTTGTGCTCTCAGCTCTGCTGCTGCAGGTTTCTCTGTTTTCACCTTTGGAGGCTGAGGGTTGATTGGGCAAGGGGGTCGGGGGGTCAGCAGGGGTCAGAGGTGGAGGTGGAAAAGTTTGTTGTTTGGCTGCAAGAAGAGAAGATGACAGACAAATTCATCCAGTCATTACCAGTGGTTCAGACGTTCACGTCCCATCAGGATGACCTGTAGTAACCCTGATGATCCTTTGATAATTTGAACAGACTGTTGACTCCAATTATCTTTCAACTGTCTAAGAAACATCTACAGTACATGCTCTTATTTTGAAGTAGCCACACAGCCTTCCTGTTTGTTTGTGTGCTCTTCTGTGTGTCATGGCGTCAGTCCAGCTCACATCAAAGTAAAAGTTAAGTCTGAGCTGCACACGGCTTTGACAGAAGAAGAAGAAGCAGATCAAAGAGAGCTGGACCTGCAGATAGCGAGACCACGAAGGCATCGTTTACTGCTCATTCAGCAGACACAGCTGGCAGATGAAAGGACAACACTCAAGCATCACACAGGTGAATGTGAATACCTGAGATAAGGTTGATCAGGTGGTGGGCTGGAGTGTAAGAGAGATTCACGCTGCCAGCACCAAAGTGTCTCAGGGATAAAACATACACTGTGACAAATGACGACTACACAGGCCAAACAAAGACTGGAGTGTGTGTCTGTAGCTCCAGCTCATGAATGATAATCATATGATCACCTGATGGAGGTGGATCCTGGTCTTCGTGCTGGTCCTGGTTCAGAGTGGACTGTTGTTGCTGTGGTTTGTGAGTCTGCTCAGGTGTAAGTGCATTATGAGGACACAGTGTTAGTTTCTGAGGAACAGGATGAAGGTGAAGATCAGAACTGTGAACAGGTGGAGCTCAGGTGTGATGGAGAAATTATGATAATAAACTGTCTAATGTCCTGTCAAACTTATAGTTCCTGTACAAACATCATTCATGAAGTACATTTTCTGTCTCTGTGACACCTGCTGAGCTGTTTTAGTATTTATTCATCTGTTAGCAGGATTTATTCAATGTGCTGTAAACTAAAGGTAGAAAATAAGAAATAAATGCAGGAAGTGCTGAGGAACAAAAGACGACAGAAACAAAACCCACAGACCCACCGTGATCTTTTCCTGTGGGACAAACTTCACAGTTTTAGATCCACAACTAAGGAAAGACATCGTGCTGATATCTGAATGAACCCTGCTGGTCTCTCTGCTCCTCTGCTCCTCTGCTCCTCTGCTCCTCTGGCTCTGGATCTGAACCTGAAGTCTGGGACCTGCAGCAGACCTCTCAGTCTCTCTCAGGAGGAGTCGAGGTCTGAAACATAAAGGTCTTTTCTTTGATGCACTCAGGACACAGCAGCTGAAGAGGAAGTGACACAGATCAGAGCTGTGACGTCTTCAGATCTGAGGTCTTTGTCCAGAATGAGACGAGCTGTTTGGACAAAGTGATGCCTCCTCCTACAACATGATGGACAGCACAGAGTGAAACCAAAGGACTGGATGTTTGTGTTGGACTGAAGGAAACAAGGCCACGTCTCTTCAGTCTGACATGTTCAACACAGTCCAGCGCTCATGTCGTAATGAACTGAGCCATGTCTGGGACACGCTCCTATATATCTATGTATCAATGTATCCTATATATCTTATATATGCTATATAACCTATATAACCTATATATCCTGGCCTATATCCAGGGGCCCAGGCCTGTTCACAGTTCTTGTTGGGAAGTTGATCAAATGACCACAAAGAGACAAAACAATTACTGAAGGCACTCTGGTAAATGTAAACTCCACTTTGTGAAATTACACCAATCCATCACAAAGATAATTCCCGGAGAGAGTGAGTCATCCCTCTAATCATCATCTCTGAGAGCCGACAGTGTCCTCCTCACTGCTCACATCAGACAGAGGAGGAAGATCAGAGGAGTCTTCTGCTCCTCTGCACATGACAGGTAACTGAACCATGAAGTGCAGGTGATCAGAGAGATGAAAACACTGGATCTTTAGAAATGTTTTTATGGAGAGAGGAGAGAGATCTGAGAATAAGATGCATCACATGACGGAGGAGAGAAAAGAGAGAGTTGGTGCCCAGAGTTCAGTCTGACAGGAAAAATGAACCTGAGGATGAAGATGAAAGGTGGTTCCAGTCTGATTCCACACGTCCTCTGGGTTCACTGGTGATGAACCCACAGCAGCAGCTTCACAGGACACACTCACTGTGCTTCTCTTCTTCTCCTGCACTTTTTCATCTTTCAGTTTTCTGGACAAAGGTCAAAGGTCATACAACTGTCTCATGTCTCACATTTCACAAAATCTTTTTAGTCATTTTTAAAACTCACATGAAAAACGGTTTAACGTCACAGCTGTCCACAGGAAATAACATCACAGGAAAGGACACCAGAGGAAATGACGCAAGGTGTCACAGTCTCTGAGTCACAGTCAGTTCACATGCAGAAACAATGGATGTAAAATAATGTTTGTGTGATAATCTGAGCAGAGTGAGTCTGAACCTGATCAGGAGAGACTGACAGGTGTGTAGGAGCGGATCTGATTGGTTCAGTGCACTGAGCTGTAGTTTGATTATATGAAGAAACAGTCCATTGTGAAACATGGAGCTGAGTTCTCAGAGCTGTTGGTGTAACCGTCAGCCAGAGTCAAGAAACAGGAAGTAATGAGACAAACAGTCCAACATCAACATCACAGTAAACACACAGACACACACACACACACACACACACACAACAGCACAGAGCAGATTGGACAGAGAGGACACAAGGTTCATCAGATAAATAAAATCTGAGCCAACAGAAACAAGAGTCTGAAAATCATCAGAGCCATTAACTGAGCACATCTGAGGGTCAGCGTGCTACAGCATTTTATTCAGAGATTTGAATATCAATAACAATAACAATAATAATGATCATAATAAAAGCAGCCTTGAGTCTGTTCCACCAGAGAGAAAGCCTGAGTGTTCAGGTTCAGAAACATCACTTTCACTGTGGATCAGTTTTGTGTTCTTCATGAGATAATAAATATCCTGCTTTATTCTGTATTATGTGCAGGAACTGGTGTGCGTTTGTGAAGGAACGTGTGGTAACGATGGCGGTGATCTGTGGAACAGAGAAGTACACCATCAAGTCTCAGAGTCCCTGTCCGAGCGGGATCCCCGACTGTCAGGTGGTCATGTGAGTAAACATGTGTGTGTGTGTGTGTGTGTGTGAGAGAGAGAGAGAGAGAGAGAGAAAGCACTGTGGTCATCTTCATCCTGTCTGAGAAGCCATTGTTTTTAAATAACTCTGGTGGTACTTTTATTTTGAAATGTCTGTACTGGAGGAACTCCCTCCTTTAATTCAACCTTAATTAATTAGCCGTCTGTGTTTGTCAAGCTAAACTGGTCTAATAAAATGTGGTTTGACCAAGTCCAACAACTGAATTTAAAAATACTGTCCTCAGTCTCTAGAACAGTCGTGTTAAAATTAAACATCAATGAGATCAATACTGAAGTGAAGTGACATCTCTCCTTACATCTGATGTCAAAACAGCTTTCTGTTCATCGTGTGATTTACTGCCCTCTGCTGGTGGCAGTAGGATATTGTCTCTGAAGCTAGTTTGACTAGTTTTTCATTTTTATTTTTAAGAAACTTCATTTATAAAAAAAATCATGAAACAATCTCCATCATCATACAAACCAGAGCAGAAATCACACTGTGCTCACATATAAAAATCCTATTTGAATAAATGGTTGAAGAGCAGCTGTCCGTCCTTCACTGTGCAGGCTGCATCAGTACAACACCACTGAGACATGAACTCTGACAGGTTTCCAGTCAGACTGAAGAACCTAAAATCTACTCAACAGAGACAGTAAGTCTCCCCCTGACCCCTCCTCTATCTGCTGCTTCCTGCTTTTATAAATGGCTACCTTTGCCTGTCCCACAATGAAATTCAGCATTTGCCACTTTTTCGCCTCTTTTTTGTTCTATCCAGCTCCAAAGATAAAGCTCACCTTCCTCCATGTTTCACTGTGCTGAGAGAAAACTGTCTGCAGAGCCTCAAACAGCAGCTGCAGCCTGTCACAACCAGCGTAACAGTGAAACACAGTTTCAGCTGAGTGGCAGAACGGACACCCAGCAGACACACTGGGATTCAGTTTGGATGCAGAAGTGTTCACAGCTAGCGCCCCTGCAGGATCCTCCACTGGAGGTCACCTGCTCTCTTGTTTAGTGGGGCTTTATACAGCACCCTCCATACTGGTTTTCTCCCCTCTGCCACTTTGAAGTGTGGTCTCCACACAGAGTCCGTTCTGCTGCTCAGCTTGTGTTTGTTTAGAGCAACAACACAACATCTGTACAACATCTTCCCAGACAGCACGGAAAAGTCCGCTGCAGCAACCGAGTCAGAGGCGAGCAAAGCTCCCATGAGTCCAGTCCGGTCTATCTGTAGACCAAGGTTAGGGAAAGGGTCTGTGCTGTCCGGAACCTCCGTCCCTGCAGTGTATTCCTGCAGCAGGTCCGTCTCCTCAGCGCTGAGTCTCTTGGCCCAGGAGTCCAGGCAGGCTTTCTCTTGTCTGCAGGACCTCAGGCCCAGCAGAGAACCTACTGCTTCCGTGTGCTGAAGTTTCGGACCCACTACCTCCACCAGGTGTTTCAGTTTCACAGCTCGAGGCTGCAGGTCCCAGTCTGCTCCACTTAAAAAGAGTCCATACTCTAAACAGTCCTTGGTAAAAAGGTAGGAGATCGTGTATGTCTCTAAAAACACAGTGTATTAAAAACAAAGAGGTATCCAAACCCAGACCCTGTACTCTCTTTAAACTGATGCTTGTAAACGGCCTCCACTGCACATCATCAGACCCTGAGAGATAACGTTGTATGAAAACAAGTCTAAAAGCTGCCACTCTGCTCTGTTGATGAACTAGCCCCTGCCCTCCCTTTTCCTTTGATAAAACCAGCACAATTTGTGACACCCAATGTAATTTGTCCCAAAAAATCAGTTAAAATGGACTGTATCCTCTCCAGCAAACCAGCAGGGGACTCCAAACATGCCAGCTTGTGCCAGAGTGTGGATGCAACTAGGTTGTTGATGATTAGTACTCTCCCCCTGTAGGAGAGTTTTCATTTGGCTAATTTTCCTTCAATTTTTCCAACCACCCCCTCCCAGTTCTTCTTCAACCCCCAGGTACTTGAAACCCCCCCCCCCCACAGCTGAGGCAGACCTGCAGTCCACCTTCCCACTGATACAGCTTCACTTTTAGCCCAGTTGAGTTTTGCAGCAGAGATTTTTCCAAATTTCCCAACAGTCCTTTCAACCACACTGACATCTTTTTGATTTTTTACAAAAACCACAACATCATCTGCATATGCTGATAAAACAACTCATGTGTTAAAATCTGGTAAAAACAGGCCATCAATTAAAGTACGAAAGTCATGCAATGGAGGTTCAATAGAAAATGCATATAACATCCCAGACATGAAGCGGCCTTGTCTGATGCCCCAGGACACATTAAAAGGTTTACATAAAACACCATAAATTTTCAGTACACTTTCAATGTCCTCGTACAACACCTTGATCTTGGCCATAAAACCAGGGTTAAGGACAAACCTTTCCAACACCCTCCACAGGTAACGGTGTTCAACCCGATCAAATGCTTTTTCCTGGTCCAGAGAAATTAGACCAGCATCTGCAGACGTGTGATGTGAATCATTAAAACATTCATCAAAAACTTCCACCATGTCCTCACTCAGTTCAGGCCAGAAAATTTTATAAACTCTGGCGGCAGCCTGTCAATGCCGGGGGCTTTGTCCCCCTCAAGTTTTGCAGGGCTTTAAAAAGTTCCTCTGCAGTCACTGGGCCCCCCAACCCCTTGTAGGTTTCTTCAGAGACTCTGGGCAGCCCCCTGCAGAAGGAGCTGAACTCTTCCTTGCCTTCTTCGTACTCGCTGCTGTACAGCAGAGAGTAAAAGTCCACAGCTCTCCACCTGATGTCCTCGGCCTCTGTCAGCAGCCTCCCTGTGGGCGCCTGCAGAGCGGGAATCATCCTGCTCTGCCCATTCTTCCTCTCCAGACTGAAGAAATATCCGGAACGTGAGTCCATCAATGCAGCGCTCTGAAAGCGAGGCCGGACAAGTGCCCCGTGCACCTTCGTGCCCAGCAGGTCAGCCAGCAAGGCCTTTTCAGATCTGAGGTCTTCAACACATCCTCTTCTTTCTGTGGATCCTGCAAGACTTTGCAGCTCCACTATCTCAATCTCCAGATCCCTCATAGATCTGGTGATGTCCCAAGAGACACTCAAAGTGTACTGTTGACAAAGCTGCTTTGTTTCAGTTTTTCCACAATCCCACCACTGCTTCAGAGATGCAATCTTATTTTTCCTTGACTTAAAAATTTCCCCCAAAAAATCCAAAAGTGTATTCAAAATGTTCATGTAAGAGCAGGGCAGTATTAAAATGCTAATAAGGGGATCTATGTTTGATCTTTGCTACAAAAACCTCACGTTACCATCGCATGGTCTGAGAAACCCACAGGAAGAATCCTACATCCTTTAAAAACACTAAAATTATGTTTAAAAGAGTACAAATGATCCATCCGCGCCATAGTAACAGTCTTTTCTACACTGTGAACCCATGTGAGCTGCCTGACATCCTTGTCTCCATACGTCCACCAGCCCATGTGTCTCTGTCAGCTGTCTCATCGCTCGTCTGGAGGCTGCATGAGGTTCAATGTGGTTCCTGTCCAACAAGTCGTCCTCTGTACAGTTAAAATCCCCCCCAACAATAAAAGGTCCTCAGGCCCACATTGACTCAGAGTCCTGCTCAGGTCACTCAGAAACTGAACTCTGTCTGCTCCCACATTTGGAGCATAAACATGAACAAAGATTAAAGTGTTAGTTTCATATTTGGCTTTAATGATCAGTAGCCTCCCCTCCACCACGTCTTCCACCTCACAGGACTGAGGAACAGAGTTTTTAGAAAAAAGTACTGTCCCCCCTCTACTCGTCTGCTTTAAGTGGCTGAAAACAACTTCACCCTCCCACTCTTTTTTCCAGTCAGACTCGTTCTTACTGTCACTGTATGTTTCCTGCACCAACATGACATCGATGAACTTCAGCCTCAGCCTCAGCCTCAGTGGGGGTGGGGGTGGGGAACCCCCTCCCCCACTCCCACACCACCACCCTCATCTGTGCTCTGTCTCTGAAATGAGGGTCATCTCTGACCCAACAGCAGCAGGACTCTGAGACCAGGGTCTGATATCAAACTGGTAGTCAGATTCTGGACTGAAGTGAAAGTTTAGAGTGAAAATTGTTCACTTTTCCAACTGTGGATGAAGACAAGATTTCCATGATGCAGCACAGAGAAGTTTCATTGTCATAAACTGTTTGATTTGTGAGGATGTGCCACCACCTTTAATTTTCAGTCATTTATCAGCTGCAGACAAACAACCAGAGTAAACCTAACACTGATCTGATTCACTGTGTGTGTGTGTGTGTGCGTGCAGGTACAAGCTGTCCACCCGGCCGGTGTACACTCAGAGGCAGAAGATCCTCACCGCTCTGCATTGGCGTTGCTGTCCAGGACACGGAGGAAACAACTGTGAGGACACAGGTGGGTCGGCAGAGGCATCACCATCACCATGGTAACAAGCCATGGTAACAGTAGTTATACTATGGATGCAAGAAACAGAGTCTATTTGATGTCTTCCTTGTGTCCTGTGATATGAGGTGAGTGTTGACTCAGTGACATCACGGGGTCGGTGATATCTATCCATATTTGGGAGTTCCCAAACTGGGGGCTGGGCCCCTGCACAGGGTCAGCAGGTAAATCTGAGGGGCTGTCAGACAATTCGTTGGAGGAGGGAAGAAGACGAAACATCTGTTTTCAGTGTTTGGACAAAGCAAAGAGTTGTGCGTAGAGCAGAGGTGACGTCCTCATGGAGATTTAACCAGAGAAGATCCTGGTCCCAGGGCTTCAGTCTGGTTTTCCCCTCGGTCACTCTGCTATTTTTAAAACAACCTAACTTTGGTGTGTCAATTGTGAGCTTAATTTAGTCCAGACTCTCTCTCTCTCTCTCTCTCTCTCTCTCTCTCTGTGTGTGTGTGTGTGTGTGTGTGTGTGGGAAAATCCAGTGTTTACCAGATTTCTGAGGGAGGACGTCCTTTCCTCTGTTCTCAGTCTCTGTTCTCAGTCTTTTTTTGTTTGTACTAAACTCAGTTTATCAATGAAAACTTTGAAAATAAAAAAGTATTTACTCTGATTCTTTAAACCCCAGAGAACAGTTCTACTGTTCTACAGCTCTACTGTGTGTCTGTGTGCAGTTCTACTGTAGAACTATAGAACTGTTCTATTGTTCTACCATCAGTTACAGAGATTACATTTACATAATAAGTGAAGGAGATCAGGTAAAGAAGTGAACTGAGAGTCAAATATCCTGTTCACACCTGATCTGAAGAGAGAGAGGGACAGACTTCAGGAGCTGGTTCCACCATCTGAGAACCACAGACCAGAACAGTCTGGATTTAGACTGATGTGGATCAGAGATGTTTCCTCATCCCCTCTTTGCTCTGATCATGGTGATGATGAAATGTTTCTGCTTCCAGTCTGTTTAAAGGTTGTTGTGTGTTTCTGATAGTCCCTGACCCTCAGCTGGATTCTGGGACCTTGGCTCTGACTGCAGGATCTGAACCAGAGAGAACCGAGCCCCGCGGTCCAGGTACAACTGCACCTCTCCACCACTCATGTACAGATCCATGCAGATGTTTGAGCCTCTAAAAGTAAAGTGAGGACATTTTCAAACTAAAGGCATGAACAGTTTTTATTTCTCAGTGAACTTCATCCAAAGTGCCGTGAAGAGAAAGACCCTCAATCAGACCAGGATTTGCTGTGCCCCCCTTTGCCTTCCAACCAGTTCCAGTTCTCCTTGTACACCTGCCTCAATTCTTCTGTGTCAGGGTCTCTGAGGCTCTGGGGGGGTCCAGACCATCTGTATCAGGACTGCCGTCCTGTTTGTGTGTGTTTGGATTTTTGTCCTGCTGCAGGATATATCTGGACCAATCAGATGCCTTCTGATGATGATGACGATGATGATGATGGTGGTGAAGAACATCTATAGTGATGTAATGGACGACCTTCACACTAACACTTGGCATCTTTCAGTATCAGCAGAACCAACCTGTACCTGACATCACACCAGCTCTATATGTTTCTGTCCTCTGATTGGCTGGTACAGGCCTGTGTGTTGTATCTGTAGGGCTGTAGTCAGACGTCCACCTGAAGGGATCAAACCTTCAACCAGACCTGATAGGTCAGACCTGCTGCTCTGTCTGCCAGTTACACACACACACACACACACCCACACACACACACTGACTCATTCCTGCCTCTGGAACAAAGTGAGGAAGCTGTGAGCTGCACAGCGACTCTCAGCTTCGATAAACCTTCAGCTCAGGTCAGGAGGAGGTCCAACCCCCCCCTCCCCCCACCACCACCACCACCACCTCCACTCTCCTGCCCCCATGGAAGAGGGTGTGGGCAAACTGCTCCTATAGAACCCACAGCCAAAGTCAACCCCCACCCCCACCCCCACCTCCTCTGTGTAAACACACAGTGACTCACACTGAAGCAGGGAGAACACGTCAGTGTCCCAATGAAGGTTTGTTATCAGAGTCATTCTGTTAAACTGTACAGAGGTCAGAGGTCAGAGGTCACAGCAGCCTGACAATGGATGAAATTAATGTTACTGAGAAACCAACAGATCCATCAGCTGCTGTTCTCTGAAGCTTCTCTTCCTCTGAACCATGTGACTGATGATTTAACCAACAAACTCACAGGTCAAAGGTTACAAAGATCTACTTTTACCTGTAAATCCAGTTGTAATTCTAGTGTATCCCATCACTGTTACAACCTGCAGCACAGTGATGATTAAAGCTCCATGTTTTAACACCAAAAACCATCTCTCAGGCTTCTCTCTGGAGCTATGGCAACAACAGGTCAGTCAGCCAATCAGGAGAGAGGATCTGAGCCTCTCTTCTGATTGGCTGACTGTTTTCTCAGTGACCCAATAAAAATACTGCAGATTTCAGGTAAACACTCAGAGAAACCAAATCCTGCAAGGTTGGATTGTGGGTCCAGGTGGGCGGGGCTTAGGGCGTGGCTGAGGGCAGTGACTGCTTTGTTGTGACATCACAAAGTTTCAGAAGTCCTGACGGCTGGTTTTCAGGCTCAGTTTCTGAATACAGGCTGTGTGCATTTCTCTGTGGACTGAGGCTTTGATACTTTCACAGTATTAATATAGAACCTAGACCTGCTTTATAATCACAAACACATGGACATCTACCTTTAGACTGTGGAGCTTTAAAAACCTTTAGACTGGATGACCTTTAACCTCTCTGAGTGTAGAGACGTCTGACTCTGTGGTGTTTGTACAGTTTGTTCAGCAACAGAAAAACCCTCCATGAGTGGTGAACTCGAGGTCGGTGGAAATTCATCTTCAGTCCTGCAGGACTGTGGGGGTGTGTGTGCATGTGTGTGTGTGTGTGTGTGTGTGTGTGTGTGTGTGTGTGTCTACTTAACATTAAAATATTTGTTCCATGAAAAGAGTTAAAACAGATGTTTTTGGAAGAAATTCAGACAAAAATAGACCTTTGACCTTTGGAGACTTGATTTAACAAAGACAAACAAAGAGGCTGCTACACACACACACACACGCACACACACACACACACACACACACACACACACACACACACACCTCGACGTGGTACAGTCTGCTCCCACGCCTCTGATTGAACTGACTTCCTGTCATGAAGTCAATGTAATTAAATCATCAACACCACTGAGCCGAGCAGAGACTGGAAACAATAACAGGAACAGCTTCAACACAACAGAGATGAGTCATCACCTCTGATGAAGATTACTCAGGTCACAGGTACAGGTGTTCACAGATTTTAACTACAACAGTAACCTGCTGAAGGAAACATAGGTGGCTGCAAAACCATTAAAGGAAATGAATTTTTTTAGTTTGAAAATCCAGTCAGCTGAGCAGTGCATGCTGGGATACCATCCAAACTGCCACATTTAGCAGGCAGGCAGGAACGTGACCTGGCGGTGGTGCTACAGGACAGAGCAGGAAGGTCATGTGACCTGACAGTTTATCACAGACCAACATGTTGGAACAAACAGGTTTTATTCTTGGCTGGGATGAAACAGCTGATGGGATCAGATGTGATTTCACTGCTCTTCTTCTTCTCCTCCTTTAATCTCAGTGTTGCAGACGCAGCTCTGACCCTGACGTCCAGCTGCTTGTTCTTGCCTGAAGTTTAACAACAAACAAAAACTGAGGAAATTGAGAAATCCACAAATACATCAGCCTGTTTCCCATCAGCCCCCTGTCTCCCTCTTTACCTGTCTGCCTGACTTCCTGCTGATCTCTCAAGACTCATGATATATGATGAAACACTTACAGGATGATGCTGGTGTTATTCTGTTCTGCTTCCTCTCAGCTGCTTTCAGCTCTGTCTCTTTAAGACTGTGATGTCATGGCGCCCTGTGTTTCAGATGAGCTGATGCAGCTCCAGCAGCAGTGGCACCAAGGCGACCAGAGCCACCAACAGGACAACGACCAGACCTCCATCAGCAACTCCACACACCCCGCCCGGGAGCCAGGCCACGCCCACAACCCCCTTCACACATCACACCACGCCACAAATACAAATCACCCCCACCCCCACCCCCACCACCCCCACCAGCAGCAGGAACACCTGTCAGGTGAGTGTGTGTTATATTAATAATCCTGATGTCTCAATCACAATCTGAGGGAGCTGAAACACTGAACCACGAGCACTGAGCTCCACACACACACACACACTTCCTCCACAGGAAATCCTGTCTTTCTTCTGTTTCCCATACATTGTGTGTGTGTGTGTATGTGTGTGTGTGTGTGTGTGTGTGAGTGTGTGTGTGTGTGTACTTGTACTTGCTACATAGTAAGGACCAAAAAAAGTATTTTACTAACAGAGTGGGGACATTTTGGGAAAGTGAGGACATTTTGGCCGGTCCTCACTTTTTGAGACACCTTCAAATCACATGTTGAGGGTTAAGACTTGGTTTTAGAGTTATGGTTAGAATCAGGTTTAGGTTAAGGTTAGGGTAAGGGGCTAGGGAATGCATTATGTCAATGAGTGTCCTCACAAAGATAGAAGTACAAGTGTGTGTATGTGAGTGTGTGAGTGTGTGTGTGTGTACCATCAGATGTCTGTTGACACTATATTATACCTCATGTGTCACCAGACCAACTTGTGCATTACATCACACCTCCTCCTCCGCCCTGTTTCCCACAGTGTTCTGTCCCCTCTGGCCTTTGACCTCACTGACCAGTCAGCATGACATCATCCTTAAAGGACCATTCTGCTGTGTATTTCCTGTATGTTTACAGGTTTATCCCCTTATCTGAAGCTGTTTGACATTATTCCATTTCATCATGTGATCAGAGTTCAGACCTGTTTTTACAGTAGACAGCTCTAGCCCCGCCCCTTCATTGCTTTGCTGCTGTTTGATTGGCTGTTTGCAGAGCACTTTGTGCCCCCGTCTTTGTGCTGTAATCCATCCATGGTTTTGAGCCACAGACAGATGTTATCAACACATCTGTCCAGTGTTTCAGAAACAGCTGGAGTCTGATGGTGAAATGGTCAACATCTGAACGTTATCAGTCCTGGTCCAGCCTCAACCAGGAGACTGACCCAGGACTCTGTTCTGGTCCTGGTTCCTGTCTCTGTTTACTTGTGGCTCGTTAGCATCACCTCACTTTTTAACTGTGACGTTTACGACAGAACGTCAGAGGAAGAAAACAGAACTACATTTGTGTAAGAGACGATGTCTTGTGCGAACAGGAAGTCGACTCAGAGTGACTCCGTAAATCACTCTGACAGAAACACTACAGCTGACAGGGTGTGTTTGATTTCAACTCCCCCCTGCAGCTGGAGTCTGAAGTGACCTGGAACTTCCTGTTGCAGCGTGGCCTCAATGTGCCATGACCTTTGACCCCTCAGTACCCGCAGCATGTGGAATGAACAGGTTGTGTGTGTCTGGACTGTGTCTCTGGAGGAGTGACCCTCAGCCTCTGACCTCAGACTGAAGCTGAACCTAAAGCCCGGTCTGAGATGCTCCTTAACTTCTACAGTGGACACTATCAAACAGTGGAGACCTGTGGTCAGTCTCTACTGAACCAACAGAACCAAACTGAAATCTAATCTGATCTCTGAGCATTTCCTCTCCTGGAAACAGACCCTAAGCCCCCCCCCACCCAACCCAACGCCCCCGCCCCGACAGAAATGGCAGCAGATGTTTCTGTTTCCAGGCAGTGGTGTGTTTATAGTCCGGTCTTGGAAACTAAACTAGTTCCATTTTAGACCAGAACTACTGGCCCCCAGAGGGACGTTGTTCATTGGGGGGCAGTGTGGGTGTGAGAACAGCTTCTTAGATCACATCTTTCTTATTGAACATAATTCATTCAGAGGAGTGAAAAACCTTTATGTCTCTGTACATTTGGAAATAAAATGTATTTATAACTGAACAACTTCATTCTTATGTAGCTGTGCTGGATCCTGCTGCCCTTCCCTACCCGGAAGCCCCTGCTGCCCTGCCTGTTCCCCACATGATGGCCCTGGTCATGTCCCAGCTGCAGCCAGTCCTACAGGGCTTCAACCGCTCACTGGAGCACCTGAGCCAACAGGTATGGGACCTCGCCCATGACGTGGCCCTGCTGAAAAGAAGCCAGCGGGGGCCTGAGCTGCCGGCGGGGCCCCTGGAGGGACCTGAGCTTGACGAGGCAGCAGAGGAACGGTTGGAGGCTAGACTGGATGAGGTGTTTCAGAACATCAGGGAGGTCCGGAGGCAGATGGAGAGTCAGCAGACAGACATGGAGAACAGGCTGCACTCCCAGCATGCAATGCTGCACTACAACTTGACCAGCGTTAAGACGGACATTGACATGAAGCTGAAGCGCCAGCAGCAGATGCTGCAGGTCAGTGGACAACTGAAAGTCTGATCAGACAAACAACCTCAAAGTATCTTCATACTCATCCTCATCATTATTATTATTATTGTTATTGCTGTGGTTATCATTATTATCATTGTTATTAACTGGTATGTTTGTGTGCATGAAGCTGTCAGCAGCAGAATTTTGACCTCTGGTAACCTCTGATCTCAGGTCAGCCTGCAGGCTGTGAACACCACACAGTCAGAGCTGAAGCTGGATGAGGATCAGACCACTGAGGCGCAGCTAGACCTTCACTTCCCTTTTCCTTCCCTGCCTCCCCCGCGGCCCCCACAGCCCTCAGACTCCTCCACACTGTGGGAGGCCATCGAACGCCTGGACAACATGGTGGTCAACAACACGGTGAAGGTGGGTCCAACCAAAACTGAGTAATTAGTTGTGGGCAGACGTTACCCATCATCCTTCATTACAGCCTCTGTCAACCTCCATGACTTCCTGTTCTATAGAGCATCTAAAAATGTAAATGTGTGTCCAGATAGTGGCACTACAGGAAAGATTGTGGGGTCATTCAAACCAAAAGTTCATTCTCTGAGAAGCAGGAATGAGATCAGGACTTAACCTGAGAAATCAACCAGTTAGATGTTGATATTTCTTCTGAATAAGTGGAAAATGTATCCTAATGGAAGCACAAGAGGAAATGTCAGGATTCATCCTCTGAGGATTGTCATCATTTTATTTATCATTTATTCTTATTGTTGGATGCTGTTAGTTGGTCAATGCTCTTCCTGAAGTTCACACAAAAACCACACCAACAAAACAAGCAATGATTTAAAGGAGACTTATGTAAGAGTTGCTATTGCTACATAGCTAACGTTAGCATTAGCAGCTGTTCACTGACCAGTGTAGAAGAAACATTATGAGTTCAGCATCAAACTTCATCCTTTACTCACTAACATCTGTCTCCAGAGGTGGAGACAAACACCAACATTAACTCTGGTCATTAAAACTGAATCTACTTTCTAACTGGGACGAAACAGAACCTGAATATTTGAACTGATGTTTTAGATCACAGGGAGAACATAGGGAACCTTCACCTGTAGAGGCCTTTCACTCATGTTTGATGGTTTATTGTTGTAGAATTTCAAATATTCAATTCTGGGTTCGTAGAATCACACAGAGAGAATCTGACTGGAGAATGTCTGAAGAACCAAGAACCTCCTCTCCTCCTCTGATCACTGATTGGTCAACAGTCACATAGGGTTGTCTGACTGGTCTAATTCTAACACATTGCTGACTTATCACTAAAACAGCTGGTAGGAAAACACCTAATTATCTGAGCAGCTCATTCCACCTGTGCACAGGGACAGTCATGTACCTGTCTCCTCTCTTTCCTCAGGCCTCAGGACAGTCGCTGTCTTTAGCGATGAACCACCTCTGTCTAAAAAGGTTTAGAGGCAGTTGGAGAAAATTAATAAATCCTTTATCAATAAATCCTTTGTCATGCTGTGCAGGTGAACGGGCTGATGGAGGACGTGGAAGTGACCTCGGGCAACGTCCAGCAGCTGAGGAGGGACTGTAAGGAGCTGGAGAGGCAGCTCAACCAGACCGCCCGGAACAGTCAGATCCTGTTCATGGAGACGGGGCTGGAGGTGGAGGACGCCAAGGTGGTGGTGCTGAAGCGGGTGGAGGAGCTGGCGGGAAACCTGACTCAGCACAACAAGCAGCTGCAGGACATGGAGGAGGACGTGGACTACCTGTACACCGCCCTCTACCACAACCATTCAGCTGCAGACTGTGACTGCAAGGGGCTGAAGGCCACCTTGGTCCGACTGGAGAGGGGTGTGGCCAACGTGACGGCGCTAGCCCATGAGAACAGGATAGCCCTGGACAAGAACGGTGAGGGGGGGGCAGAGCATTGGAGTGAGGCCAGTGACAGGGAGCAGGCAGTGGTGGAGGCGCTGCAGCGTGACCTCCAGCAGGTACGAGAACTACTACTTTTGTCATAACTCAAGAATTCATATGCTAATTGATCAAGTGATATATGCAAATATATCCAAAAGGTTAAAGGTCAACGTCCACAGTGACAACATAACCAGGAGGAGGTGGTTCTAGTTGTCAATAAGAACAGTAAGGAACAGAACATGAAGCTCATCTTTTAAACGGGGTTTGTTTCTGTCCTGCAGGTGAAGGAGTCTCTGGCCTCAGAGTGGAACAGGACCAGGACTCTGGACCACGGCCTGAACCAGCTGAGCAGCGTGGTGACGGTCAGGCTGGCCGAGCTCTCTGGCCTGAAGGAGAGTGACAGGAAGCTGTGGGAGGAGATGCAATACCTGTTGGGCTCCTTCAAGTCTCTGCTGAAGGACGCGATCCGGCACAGCGATGTGCTGGAGCTGCTGCTGGGGGAGGAGGTGCTGGAGTTCCTGGAGTGGCCTGTCCAAGACCAGGAGGCCAACTCCATCCCAGCCCTGAAGGAGCAGCTGAGGCTCCTGCAGGAGCAGGTGACAGGACACAACCTGAGCATCACGTCACTGCTCAGCAACAGGCCAGGTACGAACCAGGAGGAGGAGGAGCATCAGGCCCGACAGCAGATCGGATTTTTTCTCCACGACATCACTTCTGCTCTCATTAATATCACTTCCTGTTTCCTGTCTCTATGGACCGACTGATGAGCTGATTTTATTTAGATCTGGGACTCATAGACCGGCCATGTTTATTTTATCTTATTCAGTCCAGTGTTGATGGGACAGGTCTGGACTTGTGTTTGACAGTGGTGGAAAGTAACTAAGTACATGTACTGTACCTCAGCACAGTACTTGAGGTACTTTTATTTCTATTTCATGGTACTGTGTGCTTTACCAGCTGTTTCTTGTTCTTGTGTCTCATCAAGTCCTTTAAGTAGAAACTAATGTGAACATTTCTACCTGTTCCAGTCTCTGAAACAGCAGCTGGCCTCACTCCAGTCAAACCAGTCAAACCAGTAAAACCAGTTGACCACAGTGGTCTCACTGGGAGACAGATCAATGTTTTTAGGATGTGACTGTCTTCATCAGACTGGAGGCTCCTGCTTCCACATCAGTGATGATCATCGTCTTCTGATAAACATGTAAACGAGCCTTCAAGTACTTTAATACTCACAGTACCTGACAGTACCACAGTACTACAGTACCTCACAGTACCACAGTACCTGACAGTACCTGACAGTACCACAGTACTACAGTACCTCACAGTACCACAGTACCACAGTACCTCAGAGTACTACAGTACTTTTATTTTACAAAATGTTCATGATATTTTCAAGTCTTTAAACAACAAGCTCATTGTTGGAGGAGGAAGAGGAGTCAATTGGGTGAATTTATGATTGAATACAGGAAACAAATCTTCAGCCGCCTCAGAAAGAGGAGTGTGTCCCCCTCCTGCTCCTCCTGCACCTCCCCCTCCTCCTCCATCTGACTGCAGCTCTTTAGCACCATCTAGTGACACAGCTTTTTTTACCCTTTTTTTTGTACACACGACTGTTTCCATGACTACAAACAGACTTCAGTGAGGTGGTGTAATACAGCTGTATGATTGGCTGCTCATCTTGATGACCTTACCTGTCCCCAGGTAGACGTCCCTAAGTGACCTCGCCTGGCTCCTCTCAGACGTCTGACACCTGCTGAGTTCTGAAGTCCTGAATCTGCAACATCTTAGTTTTTCCTTTCTCCTCCTTCTCTTCCCAGGAGGCAGAGAGGAGGTCCCGTCTGCTGACCAGCCCTCCTCCTCCCACCTTCTCCCTGATGACTGGCTGCCCGGTGGCATGAGAAGGAGTAACAGTGGAGAAGCAGCCAGGGAGCGTCAGCTTCTCCTCCACCCTTACGGGAGGCGTCTGGAGCACAGAGGAGACGGCAGCGATCTGTGGAACCTGGAGAAAATGGTGGAGGAGCTGGGGCTGAAGGTGCTCCGGCTGGAGGAGATGCCCTGCCCCTGCCCCAACACCTCCACTGAGAGGGAGGGGCCATCCAGTGGCGTAGACGCCAAACTGCAGGCGGAGGTGACATGGCTGAAGAGAGGGCTGGAGGAACATCTGAGGGTGTTCAAGAACGTCTTCAGTAACGCCGACGTGCTGGCGGCGTCCGACGCCACGCTGGAGCTGGACAAACTGTGGCAGCTGGTGAGGAGCAAAGACGGGAGGAAGGAGAAGAAGAGAGGAGGAGGGAGGGAGGCAACAGGAAGAGGAGGAAACCATCGAAACAGGAGGGAGTCATCAGGTGAGGTCCACTCTTCTGTTCCAGGCTGGATTCACCAAATTAATCAGCAGTTATCAATAAGATTATTGATCAATTCAATTCAATTTCAATTCAATTTTATTTGTATAGCACCAAATCATAATATACATTATCTCAAGGCACTTTACAGGGTAAGGTCAAGACCTTACTTTGTTACAGAGAAAAACCCAACAGTTCCCACAACGAGCAAGCGCTTGGCGACAGGGGGGAGGAAAAACTCCCTTTTAACAGGAAGAAACCTCCAACAGAACCGGGCTCAGGGTGGGCGGCCGTCTGCCTCGACCAGTTGGGTTTAGGAGAAGATAGAAAGAGGGGGAGGGGGAGGAGAGGGGAGAGAAGAGAGAGAGAGAGAGAGAGAGACCAGGAACAGCTGTGTAGGTAATGGTGTTATCAATAATAATGATGACAGGTAACAGTGGTTAATAGTAAAGATGAGTAGTGGTGGATCTGGATCCTGCTGCTCCCGAGGCAGAGATACCTGCAGAATGAGGACAGAGAGAGGGAGAGAGAGGAGAAGCACAAACTACGGGAGAGAAAAGGAAACAAAGTTAATGCCATGAGGTCATCGAGAGAGAGAGGGGGAGAGAGACAGAAATAGAGAGAGAGAGCCCAGTGAATCATGGGAATCCCCCAGCAGTCTAGCTCTATAGCAGCATAACTAAGGGATGGGTCAGGACATACCCGAGCCAGCCCTAACTATAAGCTTTACTAAACAAGACAGTTTTAAGCCTGATCTTAAAGGTAGAGAGGGTGTCTGCCTCCCGAACCCACACTGGGAGCTGGTTCCACAGGAGAGGAGCCTGATAGCTGAAGGCTCTGCCCCCCATTCTACTCTTACTAACTCTGGGAACCACAAGTTGACCTGCATTTAGAGAGCGAAGTGTCCTATTGGGAAAATAGGGAACTATAAGCTCTCCAAGGTACGATGGTGCCTGACCATTAATGGCTTTGTAGGTGAGGAGGAGGATTTTAAATTCGATTCTGGATTTTACAGGGAGCCAATGCAGAGAGGCTAACACAGGAGAGATGTGATCTCGTTTCCTAGTTCCTGTCAGTACTCGTGCTGCCGCATTCTGGATCAATTGGAGGCTTTTTACTGAATTTTTGGGACATCCTGACAATAAAGAGTTACAGTAGTCCAGTCTTGAGGTAACAAATGCATGAACTAGTTTTTCAGCATCCTTTAGACATAGAATGGGTCTGATTTTAGCAATATTGCGCAGGTGGAAGAAGGCTGTCCTAGAGACTTGCTTTATATGTGAAGTAAAGGACAAGTCCTGGTCAAAAATGACACCAAGGTTTCTGACTGTAGCACTGGAGGCCAAGGTGATGTCATCCAGAGTCAGTATATTATCACATAGTGTATCTCTGAGGTGTTTTGGGCCAATTACAATAACTTCAGTTTTGTCTGAATTTAAGAGTAAGAAATTACTGGTCATCCAGATTTTTATGTCCTTAAGACAGACCTGAAGCTTGGCTACCTGGTTAGTCTCACCTGGCTTCATGGATAAGTACAGCTGGGTGTCATCTGCGTAACAATGAAAATTCATCTGGTGCCTCCTAATAATGTTTCCCAGAGGAAGCATATATAGACTGAAGAGCATTGGTCCTAGCACAGAACCTTGTGGAACTCCATGACTGACTTTAGTTATGATAGAGGAGTCATTATTAACATGAACAAACTGGAGTCTATCTGACAGATATGACTTAAACCAGCTTAGTGCGGTTCCTTTGATGCCGACCATATGTTCTAGTCTCTGTAATAAAATCTTATGATCGATGGTGTCAAATGCGGCACTAAGATCTAGTAGGACAAGTACAGAGACAAGTCCATTGTCTGAAGCTATGAGGAGATCATTGGTAACCTTAACCAGAGCAGTTTCTGTGCTATGATGGACTCTAAAACCTGACTGAAAATCTTCAAACAAACCATTCCTGTGCAAATAATCACATAACTGGTTTGCAACGACCTTCTCAAGGATTTTGGAAATAAAGGGGAGGTTGGATATAGGTCTATAATTGGCTAAAACATGAGGATCAAGAGTAGGCTTTTTAAGTAGAGGTTTAATTACTGCAACTTTAAAAGCCTGCGGTACATAACCAGTTGATAAAGATAAGTTAATCAGACTTAATATAGAGGTGTCAAGTAAAGGAAAAACCTCTTTGAACAACCTTGTTGGAACGGGGTCAAGAAGACAAGTTGATGGTTTAGATAAAGAAACTGTTGAAGTGAGCTCAGGGAGATGTACAGGAGAGAAACAGTCAAAATATAAGCCAGTTACAGTGGACTCTGAGGCTGCTGAACTGGACAGTACATCTGAGCCAGCTGTGGGGAGGAGATGGTGAATTTTTTCTCTAACAGAGACAATTTTATCTGTAAAGAAGCTCATGAAGTCATTACAACTGAGGGCTAAAGGTATAGATGGGTCAACAGAGCTGTGGCTGTCTGTCAGCCTGGCTACAGTGCTGAACAGAAACCTGGGATTGTTCTTGTTTTCTTCTATCAATGATGAATAATAGGATGTTCTGGCTTTACGGAGGCTTTTTTTATACGCCAATAGGCTGTCTTTCCAAGCCTTTAGAGATTCTTCCAGGTTAGTAGAACGCCACTTCCTTTCTAGCTTCCTTGAATTTTGCTTTAAAGCTCGTGTTTCTGAGTTGTACCATGGAGCTAGCCTTCTCTGACTCACTACCTTCCTCCTCAGAGGGGCCACAGTATCTAGAGTTGCACGCAGTGAGGCTACAGTACTATCAACAAAATCATCAACCTGTGTGGATGTGAAGTTAAGAGAGCTGTTCCCTACTGCATTGATACATGGCAGTGGGCTAAGTACTGATGGGATCCTTTCTTTAAATTTGCTAATGGTATTGTCAGAGAGACACCTGCTGTAATAGATTTTTTCCCCAGATGCTGTGTAGTCCATGACTGAAAACTCAAATGTTAACAGAGAATGGTCAGATAAAAGAGGGTTTCTGGGAGAAACTGTTAAATATTCGATGTCAATCCCATAAGTCAGAACCAGATCAAGGGTATGGTTAAAAGAGTGAGTGGGTTCATTAACATGCTGAGAGAAGCCAATTGAGTCTAATAATGAATTAAATGCATGACTCAGGCTGTAACTTTCAACATCTACATGAATGTTAAAATCACCCACCATGATAACTTTATCTGTGCTGAGAGCTAACTCAGATAAAAACTCTGAGAACTCAGATAAGAACTCAGAGTCAGGGGCAGGTGGACGATATACAGTAACTAGAAGGACTGGTTTTTGTGTTTTCCAGTTTGGGTGTGACAGACTAAGAATAAGGCTTTCAAATGAATTATGATTAACCTTAGGCTTAGGATTTATTAGTAAATTGGAGTGATAGATGGCTGCCACCCCTCCTCCTCGGCCTGTGCCTCGAGGGATATGAACGTTAACATGAGTGGGGGGTGTTGATTCATTCAGACTAACATATTCATCCTGCTGCAGCCAGGTTTCAGTCAGACAGAGCAGATCAATGTTATGATCAGTTATCAGATCATTGACTAGTAGAGATTTAGATGAGAGTGATCTGATATTCAATAATCCACATTTAATTTTCCTGTTATTTGGTTCTGGACTAACAGTTGTGCTAATTTTTATTAGGTTTTCATGTCTAACTCCTCCTCTGTTCGCTTTTGATTTATTATATTTAAATGTAGGTGGTGGGGGGACAGACACAGTTTTTAGGGGGTGAATGGCAGGTGACTGCTCTAAGAGGCACAGAGAAGAGTGTAAGACTGCGACTCTGCCTCCTGGTCTCAGCTCTGGTTTGTCATGGCTTTGGCTTTCTAATAAACTCAGTGAAGTTTCTAGATAAGAGCGCAGCTCCATCCAGCGTGGGATGTATGCCGTCCCGTCTAATCAGACCAGGTCTTCCCCAGAAAGTCTGCCAGTTATCAACAAAGCCCACATCGTTAGCGGAACACCACCTCGATAACCAGCGGTTGAACGATGACAAGCGGCTGTACATGTCATCGCTGGTCAGGTTGGGGAGGGGCCCAGAGAAAACTACGGAGTCCGACATTGTTCTAGCATAAGTACACACCGACTCCACATTAATCTTAGTGATCAGTGTGTTGATCCTGAGAAAATTTTAAAAGATGCAGGTACAGGTCTTTATGATGGGATGAGGTCACTTGACGTGAGGTCACCAGGTTCAGGTGAGAGGTCCCTGTGGTTTTTGTTGGTGGTTCTTCAGCAGACCTCCTGACCCTCCTTTTCTCTGCAGGTGTTGCTCCTGTCCTGTCCGACCAATCAGACAACTCTCTGCTGTTTGTGGCCAGATCTCCTCTGATCGTCTCAGACAGCGGCCTCGTGTTCCAACCGTCTCTGAACCGGGGTCAGTTTTACCGTGACAGTGGCACCTTCACGGCTCCGCTGGACGGGATCTACCTGTTCATCCTCACCTTGGACCTCAGGCCGGGCCCCACCCACGTGGTCCTGAGGAGGGGGTCGGGTGAAGCTCTGGTGTCTCTCCACCGACAGGAGGTGACGGAAGTGGGGCCAGCCACAGGCGTAGGCCTCCTGCTGCTGAGGGAAGGGGAGGAGGTGAGGCTGGAACTGAAGGGAGGAGTGTGGGCGGAGTCAGAAGACAACGTGTTCACAGGGCTGCTGCTGCACCGGACCAGCTGAGGGCGCTGTGGACCAATCAGCTGACCACTGGGGGAAAGACCCTGATCAGAGCCTGGGAGGGGCGGAGTCACAGAGGCTCAGAATTACAGTTGAATCATTTTCAAAAGGAGAATTTAACATTAGATTCCAGCAGGTGGAGGCAGAGATAAAACCTCTCCTGCTTGCTCCACCTCCCAGCATCTTTCCCTGTTTCACTGTGTGTTTACTAGAGTCAGGATGTGGTTAGCCTTAGCTTAGCATAAAGACTGTGCCCTGTTTGTCTAATGGGTGGTGACACAACCACATATCCATCCGCCCAGTACTTCTCTGCAGTGTCTCTGGCAAAGCGCACATTTCCAGATACAGTCAGTACAAGGTTAAATTATGGGGGGGGTAAATTTAAGTAGCAAATCTTAAGCTTAAGCTTAAGTAAACTGAAGTAACCTTAAGTTACAAATTAGCTGATGACCTTTATGTCACCCTTGTCATTTCATCACCAATATAAAATGTCATATGATCTAATGTTAGCAAACACTGGTACTCAGTCCTGAGTAGTGATGGATCAGCTGTTGTACAGATACGTGTTGACATCAATATAAAGTTTAATATTTCATGTTAACAGTCTTTGAGTCTGTGGTGGTTTCGTCTTTGACCTTTTTAACATCAGCTTCTATAACGGACAGTTTTATCTGTTGGCTCATTAAACCATATAATAATACATGCATGTTGAAGACTCAGTGATTCTATCAGCAGTGGTGGAAAGTAATTAAGTGCATTTACTCTAAGTACTGTACAGTTTGGAGGTACTCATACTTCCACTCCTACATTTACCTTACTTTTTTATGCTAAGCTAGCTTAACCACATCCTGACTCCAGCTCCAAAACCTCAGTCCGCCGATGGACCAGAACAGACTGAACAATCACATTAGAAATAATTATAAAACAGTAGAACTCAGAGGTCTTCATTGATAAAGTAAAGATACTGCTGCTCTGAGCTCAACAAGCTTCAGCCTCATGAGTATTGATTGATCTGATTGGTGTCTGCTGACTGCTGATTGGAAAGAGTCTTGACTAATCATCAGTTTAAAACCTGACCTCAGATCAGCTGCTGCTGTGTCTGTCTGAGGCTGAGGAGGGAAAATCCTGTCTGTGATCAGTCTGTAAAACTGAGCCTCATCTGTCCAAGTGCCAGGAGAATTATCAACAAACACTTCAGTTTGTTTGTGAGAAATTTACTTTACATATTTTACATGAAGAAAATATTAGTTTGTAAAGTCACGTGTCTGTTAAGAACCAATATAATGATGTAAAAACACAGAGCAGTTTATATTTATATAAAGGAACAGCTGCAAACAGAAAGTGATGAAAGTGAACACACCTGTCAGAACTTGAAGTGTCATCAGGCTGTAATTTAATAAAAAGCTTCAACAACATCCGTGTCTTTGACATTGACTGTGTCAGAAAGCTAGCTGTTAGCATGCTAACTTCAGTAGAACAGATGTGACAGAGATAAGAGTTAACATTGGTGTTTGTCTTGACCTTTGGAGACGGATGTTGAGGAGTAAAGGATGAAGTCTGATGCTGAACTCAACTTTCTTCTACACTGGTGAGTAAACAGCTGCTAATGCTAACGTTAGCTATATAGCAATAGCTAAACTTACAAATAGCTGTTTTAAGAAATGAGTTACATGTGAAATTTGACCACATGCTGCTCTGTTCTCTGCCACTCAGTTAATTAATGTTTCAATTTCACAGCTGAGGTGATTTTCAGAGGGAACTGAACTCACATCTGGATGAAGAACAAAGATGGACTCATGGAAAATAAAAACAGCAGATTTTGTTCTGACGACTTTATTGCAAAAATACAGAATCTGTCTGTCGGCACAGCAGGAAACCAGAAGACGGTTCATCACAGCGGACACGGTGTCTGCTGACTCAGTGAGCTCACAGGGAGCACCTGTCACCTGTGATGAAGGTCTGCTGACTCAGCAGGAACAGAAATGTGAACAGCTCTGCTCAGCTGCTGCGTGAAGAACCGAGAGATTCATGACATTTCTGTTTCTCTGGTTTAAATCCATCAAACCCGTTTGTTTTCATCTTTAAACTAATTTCTGATGCAACAGATTCATGGAGTCAAGAAATTCAAAGCTGTGGTGAAGTTAAAGGACACAGCAGGTGAGCAGCTTCAACAGTAAATGTGATGATCTCCTACTACAACATCTAAAAGACTCTAAACATCTGATTCATTGATTCTCTGTTGATCTAAACTGTAGAAAAATAAGCATCAAAAATACTAAAACCAACAGAATCAAATCTGGCAAAGCAAAAAGACATGATGAAAAAATATCTGCTCTTCTTCTGAATCTTTGACACTTTGTGTTGCATTGTTACTGTTCTCAGTCTGGTCTGAATCAATCAATCACTCACTCACTCACTCACTCACTCACTCACTCACTCACTCACTCACTCACTCACTCACTCACTCACTCACTCGATCAATTGATCAGAATTTGTATTCTGGTCTGAAGCGACTGAAATTATTATTTTCTTATTTAGCTCTTTAGGACTTTTTCTGTAATTTTAAATATCTTTGTTAATCTGCAGACTTCAGACCAGACGTGGGTTTGTTTGTTTTATCTCACCCGGAGCACCGGGTGGGCGGGGTCAGCCCTTAGAGCAGCGTTCCCCTGGATTCTTGGCAGTAGGACAGAGCTCTGTCAGTCTGTTAACAACAGCATTCTTGATTTAAGGTGTTCCTTCATCATCTGGACCGGACTGACTCAGTCTGACTGGAGAAGCTTCTCCCTGAACCATGAGAGAGATGTCGACAGAAACAGCAACAAGCTAAAGAAAATCCACCTTCAACACCTGTGAAGTGCACTAAGAGTTAACTGCAGTCGGGTCATGAATCATCATCACAGTAAATGTTGAGCGAAGGTTAAGATCTGATAACATGCTAAATATTAGCTGCAACTTCTTCAAAATAAAAGCTTCAGTTATTCATCTAAAATCCTCTAACTCAGCCCCGCGTACACAAGAGGGCGACTAACTGACTTTAGAAAACTAGATCAGATCTCTAGCAGAGCTCAGGTCAGACCGGGAGAACAGGTCAGTTCATCTAAACCTAGAAAAATAAGTAGACCGTAGATTTATAATCAGGGGGAACTGGAGCTGCTCCTTTCTACTTCCTGTCCTTCACTTCCTGTTTGCATGGGTCCAGCTGTGAGGGTCTCTCTGCAGACGTCTTTTTCGAAGCTGCAGTTTTTCTGAGTGAACTTAATGTTTGAGTTAAAATATTCTGGAGCTGGAGCGACTTCCCCAGAGACTGAGGCAGGATCATCTGCTGCGAGCCTCAGGCTTGATCAGCTGGCCGGGCGGAACCGGGTTACATAAGCTCCACAGGACGAGCAGTAGGGGCGTGGCAGCTCAGCAGGAAGCTGCTGGCAGAGGGAGCACAGGTGGGGGTCCCTGCGGGGCCTGGGGGGGCCAGGCTGGTGGTAGTGAGCGGTGCGAAGGTCCCAGGTGGAGCCTGCTTGGACAGTCCTGTAGTCGGTATCACAGCGCCAGTCGCCCTCAGGGGGGACGTCCAGGCGGAGAGGCTGGGTGGGGGCGTCCCCTGCCGTTTGAATGGGGGGTGGAGCATAGTGCGACGACCCATTGACCTTCCTGGGCAGCGACAGTTGCTGGTAGTGACCGTTAGTTGCAGTGGTGGAGTTAGCAGAGCGGCGGGGGTGGGACAGGGTGGCGTAGAGACTCTGCAGACCAGGTGGGGGGGCAGGACTGGAACCAGCTCTGGGCCTGGGAAGGGAAGAGGAGGGAGGCGGAGCTCGGCGAGGAGCACGGGGCAGAGTGCTGTAACTCAGCGCGACGCTGTGGAGGCCTTGACCTGGGGGAGTCTGACGCCGGTCAGACACAACCAGAAACTGCTGTTGGACTCCCGGTCCACCTCCTGAGGGGGGCAGGACGAGGGGGGGGCTATTAGAACACAGCTGTAAACTTCCAGACTAAGATCAGATTCTACGTTCTCACATCAACACTGAAAAACCTGTCACCTCAGAGGTCATGACCTCTGACACAGCTCCTCTCACACTGACTACATGACTGAGCTCCATCAGGTGCTGAACAGGTGAGCTACCTGTCTGCAGCTGTTTATTTACACACTGCTTCCTGTTCACCTCGTTGTTACTGGGTGTCATTACTGTTCTGGAGCTCAGGTGAGACACAGGTGGAGGTTTAAGACCAGGATCTCTGAGACCCCCCCTGAAGCATCAGGGCTGAGGGAGCCGGTGGATGGGGGGGGGTCTGGTGGTGTTTGTGGAGGTGAAGGAGCAGCAGGTTACCTGTGCGTCCCCAGGAGGTGAGGCCCAAGCTGTGGGGCCATGATGTCTGCGAGGGGGGGTGCTGTGGAGGAGGTGCAGGAGCTGGGGGGCCGTGGTGCCGGGGTTGGTGTTGAAGGTGGTGGTAGGAGGGATCTGTAGTGAAGGAGGTGGAGGAGGCAGAGGGGAGGTGCAGGGAGGAGGTGCTGGGGCGACGCAGGAGGGAAGAGGAGGAGGAGTGAAGGTTGGCGTGTTTGAGGGGGGGTCTGGACAGAGAGGGGTCCTTCAGGGTGGGGGGCAGAGAGGAGGAAAAAGATGGAAACAAGAGAGAGGAAGGAGGAAGATGAAGATGAAAGAGAAACATAAAAATCAAATTGACATGATGAAGATAAAAACATGAGGAAACTCTGAAAACCTCGTTCAGTTCTTCATCTTCATCACCAGAGTCTTCCTCTGAGTTCACAGGTGACTGTGATTTAACACTTGGACCCCCCCGTCTCTGTGTGTGTGTGTCTGTATGTGTGTGTGTGTCTGTGTCTTACACAGCTGCGAGAGAGGCCAAGGCTCTGGGGTTGTGACCCAATGACAGTACCGCTCAGACTGCGGGTGATGCGTCGCAGGTTTTCTGCGCTGTAGCTCTCATCTTCACCTGAGGGCAGCTGCACAGAGGTCAGAGGTCAGAGGTCAGACACAGATACAAACTGTAACAGCTGTCAACACATCACCTGATCTCAGACCTGGAAACTGAACCACAACCTGAGGTCTGTTTAATCACATTAAACACTAATGATCCGAGACACACACACACACACACACACACACACACACACACACACACACACACACACTCACACACTGCCCCTTACCCTAACCTTAACCATCACACCTGAGAGCCTAACCCTAACCCTGACCCTAACCTTAACCTAAACCTAATTCTAACCATAACTCTAAAACCAAGTCTTAACCCTCAACATGTGATTTGAAGGTGTCTCAAAAAGTGAGGACCGGCCAAAATGTCCTCACTCTGTTAGTAAAATACTTTTTTTGGTCCTTACTATGTAGCAAGTACAAGTACACACACACACACACACACACACACACACACACACACACACACACACACACACACACACACACACACACACACACACACACACACACACACACACACACACACGTACCTTATGCTGAGGGGTTCTGTAGACAGATCTTTCGATCTCTGCTGTCGGTGTTTTGGATCGTCCTGATCCTGACAGCACTCTCCTCACACCTACACACACACACACACACACACACACAAGTAACTGTTGTGGTTGTCATGGTAACAGTTATAGGAACATTCAGTGTAAATCCTCACAAACAGCTGTAGGAGAAGGGGGCGTGACCTCTGACCTCTGAGTCAGATCATTGTTTCTCCACCATGCAGCTTCAGGTGAAATGAGTCGGGGACACGTGGCACAGCAGTGTCATGTGACCTTTACTCTGCAGGTCCTACCTGGTTTGTTGCCCATCGGTTGAGGACTTGTGCCGCGGCTGCCCCGGTGCATGCTAGGAGCCAGCAGACTGGCCTGGTACAGCGAGTCCAGCTCTGACAGCTCCTCACAGGGCACCGCCGCTCCCCCTCCTCCCCCTGCTGCACTCTGGGAACCGTAGTATCTGTTGATGTTCTCGGCCCAGCGCTCCACGGGGAGGGCTGCTCTGTAGTCCTGGCTGGGGGGAGGGGAGGAGGTCCGACCAGGCTGCCTCACAGGAGGTGGGGGGACGCTGCAGGGTGAGTCTGGGGGAGTGTAGGTTGGTGTATCAGGAGAATCTACAGCATCAGGTAGCTCCAGGTGTAAGCAGGACCAGTTTCTGGTGGGGCAGGTTGGACGGGGGGGGGCTAGTCTTGAGGTGGGGCTAGGAATAGGGGATGTGGTTGGTGGCCGTCTGATGTAAAATGGCTCCTCCTCCATCATCAGATGACACCTGCTAACAGGTGACGGGGTTCGGGAGTACAGCCTGGGTGGGGGCGGGGCTTGTACTGGGATGGGGACAGGGAGCGGTTTGGTCCACTGGGTGGAGTGCACCACCTCCTCAGGTGGAGGGGGTGGAGCCAAATCTCCCAGAGGACTCTGCTCCCAGGTGTCTACACACAGAGGAGGGAGGGGCCCAGCGTTAGAGAGGGGTTTCCCAGTGTGAGAGCAGGGCCCCTCAGTCCTGCTCTCCTCCCTCGGAGAACCTGTAGGGGCGCTGGGGCTGGAGGTGGGGTCTGTTTTGGGGGGAAGGGGCTTAACATGGCAGGTAGAGAGAGGCAGGGCCTGCTGGTCCTTACTGGCAGCTGATTGGTCACTCTGTCTGTTTGTCAGAAGTATTTTGAGCGAGAGAGGCTTTTCACTGCAGAGAGAGAGAGAGAAAGAGAGGTTAGGAAGGAAGTGTGCGTTGGAATACAGTATGTTTGGAACAGATGGTGTCATTCTACATAAACACACGGCTGTGTGTGTGTGTGTGTGTGTATTGATTTGATTGATGATTAACAATTATTAGAACCATGAGTATACAGGTCGCCGTAGCAACGCAGCCTATGTCTCCTCTTCAAACATGTAGCAACATCAGGGTTAGAGATACGACGTGGAGACATGGACAGCTGTGATTGGTCGGCCTGTTAAGACTTAACGAGCTATTTAAAGTTGTGCAGAGTCATTAATGAGCAGGATCAAACCACAGTCTGATGTCACTGTGATGTCACTGAGGTTCATCTTCCTGTGTGTCACACCCAGCGTTCATGGAGTCATCTACATCATACTGGTAAAGCTCTTTCCCACCTTGTGTCATTTGATCTGAGGAAAAATGATCCTCCTCCTTATGCCCCGCCCACTGCACCAGCTGCTCCTAAAACTTTATTATAAACTCAGAAACCTGCCTTTCAATGACAGGGACCTAGTTCCAGTGTCTGATGGTCCAGGTACAGTTCACCTGTGCTTAACATCTCTGACTGTCAAACTGGGTGGTCCGGGGGTCAGTTTGGTCAATGAAGCATTCAGACCCCAGAAGCTGAGTCCAGCTGGTGGACTCTGCAGTGGTAAAGATCCCTTAGGTTTCTAGACTAAAGACAGGTTCTTCTACAGATCAAATTCTGAAGTGCTGATGCTACGTGGCTTCTGATTGGTTGAGCAGACTACAGGTGGTACCTGGGCTGTTCCTGAAGCTGCTGCCCCTCCTCCTGTTGTTGCTCTGGTTGCTGCTGCTGCTGCAGTTGCATGCGTTGCTGCAGGCTGCGGGCTCTCCTCATGCAGCGCTGCAGCCGGCTATGACTACTAGCTCCGCCCCCAGCTGCCACCGGCCGCAGTTTGGCTGCAGCCAGGTCACATGACAACAGAAAATACACGATAGAAAGAAAAACAAAGAGAGGAAAGAATAAATAAGGAAAAGAAAAAGAAAAATGCGGAAAAGAACTTTATGATGACATCATGCAAAAATCAAATGAACTGAAAAAATCAAATCTCAGACATGGGGTGTGTGTGTGTGTGTGTGTTATGGGATTGGCAGACATGAGAAATAACATCAATGACATCATTAACAGATCAATAACTCAGGTTTGGTTCTGGATGATGAAATGATGAAATGATATTAAATCAACTAAATTATAAAAACTGTCTCGTGTTCTTGTTTATTCCAGCGGGTCTGGTCTGTCCATCGCTTCCGTCAGTAACAACGAGGTCACATCTGTGACATCACTAACAAGGACTCTGAGGGGTCACGTGACCAGACAGGTGGGAAGCAGGAGAAAAATGAAGGTGAAGTGATTACTGTCTGTCAACACCTGTCACAGTGTATCCAGCTGCTCCAGCTCTCACCTGTCCCACCTGCTGCAGCTGTGTGCACAGGTGTATCTGAGATGTTCAGTAGATCAGTGGTTCTTGACCATGTCTGGGCCCTGGATCACGGTACAGATGTTCTATTATCTGTGCAGCTCTGCACTTGCAATAACACAATCCTACCACTAGAGTCCTGAACCAGAACTTGGACCCCAACCCTGCTGAGTCCACCTGGAGCCATATCTGAGACCTGAAAAGAAGCATAATCTTTTCTGTTTCAACACTAACTTCCAGCTTCACTATGTCGCTCTTCACGCTGCAGCTGTTTCCCATGATCCCACAGTCAAGTTGAGGTTTTGAAGGTTTCACTAATAGTGGACATGAACAACATACTGAGTCTCTACAGGTTCTCCTGCTTTCAACGGTTTGAACAACCCTGAGTCGGAGAGAGGGACAGGTCTGAGTCCAGGCCCAGACCTGATACTTCGTCAGGACCTGCTGGACTCAGGTTAGATCAGCAGAACTCAGCTAATGAGGAGCTAATTAACCTTCACTACTGATGACCATTTTTTGTTTAAATCACATGTTGTGACAGGGAGATGCAGCCTAGATGTTGTAAACCTCTGGTTTGTTTCCTGATGGTCTGACTGCTCCTGTTCTTGTTCCCAGATGTTTATATAACTGAAGAACAAAAGAACCAGGTCGTGAAGTACCAGAGGAGAAGAGGTCGCCTTCTGTGTTTACTTTGATTTTAATCAGTGGCCAAGTGTGTGTGTGTGCATTCTTCAGTAACAGTAACAGTAACAAATCTCTGCTTGATGTCAACAGCAGGCGACTGTGCTGCCTCTGGTTACCATTAGCAACCAAGCAGATGGTTTTGGGGCGGGGGGCAGGTGTTGGCCTCATTCACAGTGTGTTTCCTTCATGAGTATGACAAGTGATGTGTGTGTGAGGCGGGGTCAGGGGTGGTGGGAGGAGCTTACACACTGCTTCATTGACGGCCGACAGCGCTGAGGCGACCTCGCCCGCCTGTTCCAGACGCACCGACTGGTCCAGCAGGAGCTCTGCCTCCGACACACAGCGCTCAAAGCC
The DNA here is from genome assembly GCF_046630095.1 of Trachinotus anak. NCBI lineage: Eukaryota > Metazoa > Chordata > Actinopteri > Carangiformes > Carangidae > Trachinotus > Trachinotus anak. Next base: position 173,413 of record NW_027273903.1, read on the forward strand.
GTCACCTTTACCTGCAGGTGAACACACACACAGTCAGTGAGTCTGCAGCTGTGAGTACAGACACAGGAGTGAACCCTGAAGGCTCTGCTGTCCGTGCTGCTTTCCAGAATAAAAGCATCCGACCACAGTCGTCTTCACTGACTAGTCATTTCAGTACGACTCTCTGTGCGCTGCTGGTGTAAGAGTTCTGGCAGAGACCAGGTCAGAGGTCAGAGGTCAGAGGGTCCTGAGCTTCTGAGGATGAAATAAACCTGAGTAAAGTCAGTCCTTGCTGGGTGTTGCAGAGGTTCTCTCCACAACACCCGTAAACAAGAGAGGTCTGATGTGGATGACTGCACAGTCAACAGACAACAACAAGATGAGACTCATTCCCTCCTGTTTATAAGCCTTTTTTTATAGAATAGTGGACAGTGACAGGAAATGGGACAGAGAGAGTAGGAAAGGGTCTGCCCAGCCAGGAATTGAACCAGGGACCTGCCCTCCCAGAGCACCTGTGCCTACATGGCACACGCCCCAGGTCTTCACTGTTCCATGGAGGATATACAGTTTGGTGTGAGGCTTTTATTTTAGTAAGAACTAATTAATTACAGCTGCCCTCTGTAGTAATGCAAATCATATCAATTTGTCAAGTGTATTATTTAAATTACATCTAATACACTGACTGAAGTTTATACTGGAGCCACACATGCATGCATGCATGCACACAAACACGCACACACAGACTGTGTTGGTTATTCTGTCTTTTGTGTGTCAGCTCTTTCAACTGCTCAATGAGGAACATTCCTATTGTCCAACACCACACACACCTGCTGACCACACACACACACACACACACACACACACACACACACACACACACACACACACACACACACACACACACACACAGGCACACGCACTTGAGCCCAGTAAACCACCACAACTGAGTGACTGGATCGGTGATGGACAGTAGAGACGTTTTCTGACATCAACTCATTTAGAAGGATCATAACTCACCGGCCCCTGCAGAGTGTGTGTGTGTGTGTGTGTGTGTGTGTGTGTGTACACTTGTACTTGCTACATAGTAAGGACCAAAAAAAGTATTTTACTAACAGAGTGAGGACATTTTGGGAAAGTGAGGACATTTTGGCCGGTCCTCACTTTGTGAGACACCTTCAAATTACATGTTGAGGGTTAAGACTTGGTTTTAGAGTTATGGTTAGAATTAGGTTTAGGTTAAGGTCAGGGTCAGGGTTAGGGTTAGGCACTCAGTTGTGATGGTTAAGGTTAGGGTAAGGGGCTAGGGAATGCATTATGTCAATGAATGTCCTCACAAAGATGGAAGTACAAGTGTAGTGTGTGTGTGTGTGTGTGTGTGTCTACCCTGGATCTGCAGCTGGTCCAGGTCCATGTACTTGCTGGGTCTTGGGTTGAAGCCAAGCGCCACCTCCTTCTCTTTCTCCTGTCGTCGCTGCTGCTCCTCCTCCCTCGCTCTCCTCAGCACCTCCTCCTGCAGCTCATCCAGCTCGCTGCGGCCTGTGGGGGGCGCTGGTCCAAGACACACACACCAAGTCATCAGTGTCCACAGCATCACTGTGGAGCCGGTGTTACTATGACGTTACTATGATGTGGTGTTAGTATGATGTTAGTATGATGTTAGTATGACTTTAGTATGACTTAGTATGATACTATGATGTTAATTTTATAGATTGATGTTTGTATGATGCTTGCAAAAGGCTTCTTTCTTGGTCATAGTTAACCTACTGCACTACATCCAGCTCTCTGAATACATTCATGAAACACACAGACACACAAACAAACAAACAAACACACACACACACACACAGGCGTCGTACTGAGTTTCCCCCTGCTGGAGCAGCTGAGCTCCTGCAGCAGAGCGCCGCTGCTCTTTGATCTGATATTCCTCCATGACGGCCCCGAGGAAGAGGAGCAGACCGAAGGTTTCTTCACAGCACACTCCCTGAGGAGGACAGAGACAGTCAGCAACCAGGCTTCATAGTTCACCTTCAGCTTCAAGTCCTGGATTTCAGTATCCACCTGGGTCTGATCAATGGTTTTATCAGACCAGCGTGACTCAGCTGTGTGAGTGAGTGACGTTGGGAAACAGCCGTGACCTGGTGATTTAGGACAGATTCATGGTCACCTGTTTCCAGAGACCTAATTTAAACCCTCAACCTTACATCAGGGGACAGAACTGGATCACGACCACAGTGTGCTCACCTGTCTCCCAAGTTCAGGTCCAGGCTGACTGGGCTGCTGCTGTTCCTCTCGCTGCTCTCGTATCCGCTCTCCATCCTCTGGATCAGCCTGGGAGGAGGAGGTGGTGGAGGCAGATCTGCACGTTCTCCTCCTCCACCTCCTCTGTGGCTGCTGGAGATGGTGGGGAGAGTCCAGGAGGAGCCTGGCCTGACAGAGCTCACCTCCTGTGGGGCCGGGAGGGAGGCGTCCGCTCCCTCGGAGGCCGGAGTTCCACAGTCGTCGGGCAGGGAAGCTCCGAGCGGGCTGTACCCCGCCTGCCTCCGCCTCTCACGGGTGAAGATGCTGTCGATATTGAGTGCCTCTCTGCGGGGCTTCCACGCCGGCCGGTACCTCCCTGACCCTGTTCCTCCAGAGGAGCTGGACTTGGACTCACTGCTGGTGCTGTCTGCCTCCCAGTCTTGGGGTTTATTGGAGGAGGAGCAGGAGGAGGTGGGGTCAGGGTGGTGATGGCTGTCGGTGGAGGAGTTAATATCAGCTGAGAGGACGGCAGCCGGTAAAGAGGTGGAAGAGGAGGAGGAGAGGGGTCTGCTGAGGAGGATGTTGCTCATGGTCTCCTTGAAGTCTCGGAGGCGACTGGTGGAAGATGAGAAGGAGGAGGAAGGTTTGGGGAGGTGACGAGGAGCCTGCTGCTCCTTCAACGTCTCTCCTGGGAGGACAAGAGAGGGAAGGGGATGGAGGAGAGGAACAGGAGAGAGGGAGGAGGAAGGGATACATGCAGAGGTAAGAAATGAAATGAAGATCAAAGAGAGAGAAGGTAGAGAAGGAGAATAAGAAGAAGAAGAGAAGAAAGAAGATGAATGAGACATGGATTAGATTGAATGAATGAACCAGAATAATGTTAATATGACTGATACCAAGCTGAAAAATGATTAACGTGAAACAGATGAGTGAGAGCCTGACTCCTGGTTAAACTTGACTTTTTTTTTTTTTTAGTGCCATGTTTGTTTTCCAACTGTGAAATGAGCTGCTTAGTAGAAATATAAAGATGTATAAATATCAGGTTTTTATGAACTCAAGAATCTACATCAGCATCAGAAATCCAGTGTTGGTCAGTTTTAATAGCCCCGCCCAGTAGCTCCACCTCTGCCCTATGATTGGCCCCAGCCCTGCCTACCCTCGCTGTGGTACCCAGCCGACGAGGCTTCGTTGTCGGGCTTAGATCGCCGGGTGCGGACAGAACTTCGCCTCCTATCCCCAGCCCCGCCTCCCTTCCTCAGAGACTGGTGCTGCTCACTGTCCGTCACGTGGCCTTAGCAACAAGAAGCATGGCAACAGATGTTTTAAGCATGGTCGCCAGGTAATGCAACACAATGACAGAACAGAAAAAAGCACCGTGGCAGAGTGTGATTGGCTGCACAGCCGGGTCATACAGGGTCAAATCTCTTTCTGTCTATAGATATAAGCTCTGTCATAAAGTTCAAAGCTTATATCTGAGAGAAGAATGAATGTGATGTGTTATATGAGGTGACTGACCCAAACCTGCTGTGATTGGTCAATAACAGCTGATGGTTCACACCAAACAACGTTATGAAGCTGTGGACTTCCTGTCTCTGTTCCTCAGAGAAGAAGAGTTTCTGCAGGTTCTGGAATGAAGTTTTGTTTCTGTGTCATCCAGTCTGTTTTATCAGTCTGGACACTCAACTCTATTTTAGTCTTGGTCTGATCTAAGGTTTGGAGGATCCAGATGTATTGACTTCGAGTCTACAGCTGCTAGTAACCAAGGTGTTCTACAGTTTATCTGACAGCTGTGTTTTCAATTCATTTCTTTTAATGTTTGTCAGAGCGCAGACGTTCAGATGTTTCTGACCAACAGTTTAAAAGTTAAAGATTCAGTTTGTGATGTGTTTATATTCTCAAGTCATCAGTCAGTCGACTCAGATTATTCAGTTGAACTGTTTCCGGTCTCATCTGAACCATGACTGAACAGGGACTAATACAGCTGCTGTACCAGGTCTAGACAACATTTGGCTCACTGTAAAAGACTTCCTGTCTCGCACATCTGTACAGAGGTGCGAGCACTTCAACTCACAGCTGACACAGACTGGTTCTACATTTAAATCCTGTCCGGTTATTAGTAAAGACAAGTGGATGTGTCCCAGTGAACTCTGAGGTTGACAGTGTTTGAGTTTTTGTGTGGAAAATGTGAACAGGTTCACTTTGATGCAGCGTGTTGTCCGCATACAGTGATATTCTTCATATCAGAGGCTGAAAGAGCAAACATCATATGATGATGGAAGGTCTGACGTCCTCAGCGGTACAGAGACTGAGTCATCTGTGTCTTCAGTATGACAAATTATTCCTTGTTAACTGGACCCATTAAAATTTGACGACTAAACACATGAGGCCACTTCATCCACACTGTAGTTGTGTAGCTGTAGATGTAATAACACAAATTTGTGACTGGGCCTTTTATACATCTGCAGGAGTCAATGCGAGTGGAATGTGAGTGGAATTTCAAAATAAATTCAATGTTTAGTTGACATACAGTAAGAACTAGTGTGGTGCTGAAACAGTCAACTGCATATTAATTAACTGCAGTTTATATTTAATTTATCAAGACAAAGAAACCTGGGGTCAGTTTTCTGTTTCATATAATTACAAACTGAATGTTTGAAGACAACACCTTCTGAGAGACTAATGAACGTTACAGATCAATCACATGATTAATGGATCAATAAATAAATAATATAAATAATAAATAAAAAAGAATGAAGCTGTCAACCTGGTTTGTATTCTTGACCATACAACAGTAATCAGTCAGCTCCATCATCCACCCCTCAGTCCTGACAACTGTCTTCAGCTCAGTGCTGCCCCCTTGTTCCACACACAGGACTCAGACACCCACCTATGGTCTCCAGGCTGCACAGCGAGGTGTGCAGGGCGCCGTCTGGGCGTTCGATGCAGATGACAGTTCCCTGGGAGTCAGACGAGTAGTGACTGGCCAAGGACTCATGGTGAGCGTGGGCAGGCTGTCGGCATGAGTAGCTCTCCGTCGAGGAATCGGTGCGAGTGTCGCTGGAGATCGACGGCTCGCGGCCTGGCCGGGGTTGGAAGGGTGAGATTAGTCAATCAGTCAGGGTGATGGGGTCAGTGGTGATGTAACTGTGCTCATACATGCACACAAATAAATATACGCCCTATCAGACAATAGTGCTGCAAGAATTACTCCTGCTACTCTGTGGAAAGCTGTTTGAACGTTTATTCCATATCCTTGATATCAGGTGTCAGTTAGTCACTCTTTTTTCAGCAACTAGTGGCACTTTTGTCAAACTAGTTCCAACACTATCCTTACTACTGAGGCCAGGAGCTGCACTTGTAGCAGCTAAATCCAAACTATTACGCTTTTTGACCGACTAGTGGCCCTAGAACAAACTAGTAACACTCAAAGTCTTACTTGTTAACTAGTAGCAGCTATTCACCTCACTAGTTTACTAGTAACCTACATTTTTTCCACTAGTTAACTAGTAAGAACCAAAATTTTAAACCTTACTAGTTACATAATCGTTTGACCTTACTAAGCAACTACTTATTTTTAATTTTGAATTGGAGAGCCAATGGGAAGCCTCAATTCCTGTTTCTGCCCACCTCCTCATTAGCATTTGGTGTAACTAGTGTGACTAGTGAACATTTTGGCTTTCACTAGTACAACTAGTAACATGTTTTGCTTCACCAGTTAACAAGTAAAGTCAAAAGACACTTCAACTAGTGACACTAGTGAGGATTCTGGCTCTCACTGGTTAACTAAATTAGTGAGGTGAATAGCTGCTACTAGTTAACATGTCAGAGCGTTTGCAGCTTACTAGTTAACTAGTACTAGTTAACTAGTAAGACTTTGAGTGTTACTAGTTTGGTCCAGAGGGCCACTAGTCTGTAAAAAAGCTGATTAGTTTGGATTTTGCTGCTACTAGTGCAGCTCCTGGCATCACGAGTAAGGAGTGTGTTGGAACTAGTTAAACAAAAGTGCCACAAGTTGCTGCAAAGGAGTCACTAGTTGGTGTTTTTGGTCAACTAGAGTGACAGAATGTCTAACTAGTGCTGACAAAGGCCAAACTAGTGAAGCAAACCGATCCCTGATATCAAGGATATGGAATAAATGCTCAAATGGCTTTCCATACAAGTACTACTGCTACTGCTGCAAGTACTACTACTACTGATACAAGTATTACAACTGCTACTGCTACAAGTGCTACTGCTACTGCTTCAAGTACTACTACTACTGCTACAAGCACAACTACTGCTACAAGTATTACTACTGATACAAGTACTACTACTACTACTGCTGCTGCTACAAGTATTACTACTGCCACAAGTACTACTACTACAAGTACTACTACTGCTACAAGTACTACTGCTGCTACAAGTACGACTACTGCTACAAGTACAACTACTGCTACTGCTACAACTACTACTACTACTACAAGTACGACTACTGCTACAAGTACAACTACTGCTACAACTACTACTACTGCTACAAGTACTACTACTACTACTACTACTGTTACAAGTACTACTTCTGCTACAAGTATTACTACTGCTACAAGTCCTACTACTACTACTACTACTACTACTACTACTACTACTACTACAAGTACAACTACTGATACAAGTATTACAACTGCTACTGCTAAAAGTGCTACTGCTACTGCTTCAAGTACTGCTACTACTACTACTACTACTACTACTACAAGCACAGCTACTGCTACAAGCGCTGCTACTGCTACAAGAACAACTACTGCTACTGCTACAAGTACCACTGCTGCTACAAGTGCTACTACTGCTACAAGTACAACTACTACTACTACTACTACTACAAGTACAACTACTGCTACTGCTACAAGTACTACTACTGCTAAAAGTACTACTACTGCTACTGCTACAAGTACTACTTCTGCTACTGTTACAAGTGCAACTACTGCTACAAGTACTACTACTGCTACAAGTATTACTCCTGCTACAAGTATTACTACTACTGTTACAAGTACTACTACTGCTACAAGTACAATTACTGCTCCTGCTACAAGTATTACTACTGATACAAGTACTACTACTGCTACAAGTACTACTACTGCTATTCCTACAAGTACTACTGCTGCTACAAGTACAACAGCCAAATACTTGTATTTCTTATCTGTCCTGTAGTACCTCAGTCTCATCTGTCACAGTATTCTACTAGCACAACTAATACTACTACGACTACTACAAGTAGTACTGATAGTTGTGTTTAGTTACCTGAGTGTTTGCTGTTGTGCTACTACTACGACTCCTAGCTGTGTTGTAGTTACCCGAGTCTTCGCTGTCGTAACAGGCCTTGTTGAGGTGGTGGAGGTCGAGGCGCGAGGGCGGGTCCTGCACCGACACCGGCGTCCCCCGGGGGTCAGCGTAGAGCAGCAGCAGAGGCTGGTAGTGGCCCTTAATGCAGCGAGAGACCACGTCCTTCCACTTGGGACCGATCTGCAGTGGAGGGGGAGACACAGAGGAGACGAGGACTTTGAAACACCTTGGACCTCAGGACAGGTCTCAGGTCTCTGGTTGGCCTCAGACTCAGGTTTCACCTGATCAAAGAATCATCGTTAGCTGGCTGTAACGATGATGATGATGAAGATCAGAGACCTAAACCTGTTACAGATGTTGAACCTCAGTAGATTCTGAAGATTAAACTCAGACATTTTGGAGTCACAAAACATCAAACAGCACTCAGCAGTGATGATGTAATGATGTGATGACGTAATGATGTAATGTGTGATGATGTGATGATGCAGATAGATACAGCAGATATTCTGTTTTAAACACATCAAACCATCGCCACAGTGAGGACGTCCTGTTCACCTCGAAGACGGCGCTCAGCAGGTAAAACACCGTTGGGAACGGAAATGTGTGAGACTGCACAACCCTGTTGTGTGTCTGTTGGAGAAGTGACGTCCTCCTGTCGTCTGCGTCTCTTTTTGTGCGACAGAAATTCTCCGCTTGTTATTTCAACGCTTCCTCCATTTCCAAAAGTCCAGCTCCGCTTGTCTCCAACAGGACGTCGCCAAACTCAAAACTGCCGTCAACCATGTGCCACTGAGAGAGAGTGTGTGAAAAAATGTGTGTGTGTGTGTGTGTGTGTAAAAATGTGTGTGTTTAGAAGAGAAAGAAAGAGATAGAATGAAAGTCTGCAGTGTGAGCAAAAGTGTCGGCCGTGGTGGTGTGTGTGTGTGTGTGCTCGGACCACACCCTCAGCTCTGTCCAGCTGCACTGATAAACAATAGAGGGATATCCTTGTTTTCACAACCAGCGCAGAGAGAGAGGGAATGAGCTCTCTCACTCCACTGATGTTTTTAGAAAACAGCAACGATAGAAAAGAAAGAAAAGAGTGTAGAGGAAGAAAATGAAGCAAAGGAGGAGAAGGAGGCAGGAAAAGGAGGTAAAGAAGGGAGGTAGGATGCAGAGCATGGAGGAGGAAAGAGGAAGGAGGAGACAGGAGAGGTGTAAGGAAGGTCAAGAAGAGAGAGAGATCACTTACTACAACATGAGGTCATTTATTTTCCGTAACACACACACACACACACACACACACACGACCTGGTCCCGAACCTTCAGATGTTTGTCTCTGTGTTGAGTCCAGAGTCAGGACACAGCTAACACTCAGCCTGGCTCTGCCCACTGTTATATGATAATAATTACATTTGTTTATGTGGCACTTGTTAAAATTAAAGACACACCCACCTACTGTGGCTGTGAGGAAAAACATTTATTTTTGATAATGTTTCAGCTGATATTGATTGATTTGACAGTTGATCAATTGAGCTGAAACGATCAGCTGATTGAAAAATATTTTGATACTCGACTGGTTTAAAATCTGAATAACCTGTGGTTCCAGCTCCTGAACTGGAGAGTCATCAGGTTTCTGCCGCAGTGTTTTGTTTCCTGGACTGTGACATGGACAACATGAGGAAGATGAAGATGACCAAGATGAAGACGTCACTCCTGCTTCTACATAAACACTGAATAAACAGTGAACCACTCTAATGCAGCTGTCGGCAGCTGTTTGTACAGTAAACTAACACAGGGTTCAGAGGATAGTCAGAGCCTCACTGCTCATGGATCAGTCTAATTCCCAGTGTTTGAGACTGAGTTCTTCTTCTGTGGTGTGTTTGAAGGTTCAGGTGGTAAACTGAGTTTGAAGATTGTTTTGTGTTTGTTGATGCAGATTTGTGGTTGTGAGACTGTTTGATCCACTGTGACCAAACACAGCTTTAAAGAGCAAGATCTCTGTAACCTTTGGCGACCCCCTGTGGCCACACATGGTCACTGCAGCTTTGTGTCTGAACCACACATCACTGTGTTAGTGGGTGAGTCACACCTGACACCCAGTTCATACAACCGTGAAATACAAGAACTTGTACATAATTTCATCAGTGGGTCATAGACTCAGTCACAGATGTACCTCCTTAACATGTGCATCATCAAAGTACATCCATCGTCGGATCTTTGTCTGGAAGAAGAAGGTGGAGTAGTGTTTCCCGTAGTAACACACCATGCCGACCAGGTAGAGCTCCGACTGACGGGCCTTCTCCTCCGTCACCCTGTAAAATAGCTGCAGAGAGAAAACACAGGAGAAGAGTTCAGTGGAGCAGCTGAACCAAACCATTATCTCCTTCTACGCTGATGACTGACATTTATCACCGCGTTTGTACTCGTCAATGTTTAATACTGCTACTACTGCTAGTAGTACTGCTGTACTACAGCTGCTGCTGCTGCTGCTGCTACTACTACTACTACCGCTACTAGTACAGCTACCACTACTTCTTACATCCCCTAGACGCAGGCAGGTTCCCAGGGTGTGAATGACGTCTTCAGCCAGGTCTGAGTGATCAGAGTCCCAAACCAGACCGATGGTGATGATCTCTGGACTGTTGAGGAGGACACGAGCCATCCTGAGCTGCTGACCACACTGACTCTGAGGAGTAGGAGAAGGAAGAGGAGCAGGAGGGGGACCAAAAGAAAGCACTAAATGTTTACTGATATGAAATTGAGCGAGCACTCAGAAGCTGTGAGAATCAAACATTTGGTATCAATACTCAGTCGTCAATTAGTCAGTGATCAGTGTGTCGTACAGGACAGTTGCGGAGGTCTCCCATGCTGGCGTTTCGCAGCAGCTCGCCAAACATGCTGGGAGTCGCCTTCTCCCTCGACTCCAACATCTTCACTGCCTGATTGCTGAGGAAGAGGAGGAGGAACAGATTCATCATCAGTAGTTGGTGTCTTTGAGACGTTAAGTGCAAGAAGACAACAATTTGACGACTTTAAATCAAAATTTTATTTTCAACATCTAAATTATTCAGTTCTTCATCTTCCCTGAATCACCTGTGTGTGCGTGTGTACCGAACCATAATAAAAGGAGTGAAAAGTTGGTTGTCTTGGTGACCCTGTAGTGTAACCTAGGAAGCAGGGTGTGGCCTCAACTTATCTCTCTCTCTATTTCTCTCTCTCTCTCTCTCTCTCTCACACACACACTTACCACAGGGAAGTGGTGGAGATGTAGTGGACCATCTGAATGAAGGGCAGAGGGTCTGAGGAAGCTCCACAGCTGCTGCACACACACTGACACACACACACACACACACACACACACACACACACAGAAACAACAGGTAAATATCTGTTTACAGTTTGACTCTGAATTGTTGGAGGTCAGAGGTCACAGCTGATCATGTGACCTGATTTAAAGATCATTTCTCAGATGATTCTAATGATCCAGCTGCTTCCTGTGTTGTTTACTCTGCTACCTGCTCACCTGCACTGTTGGATGTTGTTAATGCTGTGTTGTGTGTATTTTATTGTACTTTCTTTGGGAGAAGTCAAAGATCAATTTCCACTGAGGTTTCCATGGTGAAAGGCAGGAGTTTTTGACGAGTTCTTTATGATTGGTCGCAGAGTCACTCAGACCACGCCTCCGTCTCACCTGCTCAAACAGTGTCATGGCAAACTTCTGGTGTGGGATGCAGTGTGTGGCTGTGCAGATGTCCTCTTTGGTCTCATCTGCGATGTGGAAGTGAATCCTCATCAGGATGTTCTCCTGCAGAGACAGAGAGCTGTCATCTGTGTGTGTGTGTGTGTGTGTGTGTGTCTGTGTGTGTGTGTGTGGTCTTACGAAGCACTCTGCAGCATCGTCCATGATGCCGAGCTGAAACCTCTGCTCGTCCTGGAAGGTTTTGGCGAGCGCGCTGCGGAGAGCGTCGGATGGTAGAACCTTCTCACTGCTGTACTGGAACTGAGCGAAGATGCTCTGAACAACAGGAAGACACAGACACAGAGAGGTCAGAGGTTCTGACCAGTCCTGGTCCAGGATCAGCCTCAGACATCAGTCAGTCTGACTCTCACCTTCAGAGCGCAGAAAATGCACGAGTCCTCCATGCACTTATGAGTCGTGAGCTGACGGAAACTGCGGCGGAAGATATCAAGGTGCCACAGGACCTGAGAGCGGCAGAGGGAGAACATCAGTCATGACTAAGCTCCTGCTGCAGGAGAACGAAGGCAACGAGGGCAGGAGGGACCAACAGGATCAGGATCAGCTCCTGCTCAGGACTCAGCCTGCATCAAGATATAAACTCAACAACTTCCATAGAAACTTCAACACTGATTTCACCGCTGAAGATAAAAACTCTTACAAAACCAACAGTCAAGTCATCAGCAGGGCATCAGGTCTACCTGAAGATCTGATCCAGACCTGAAACCAAAACCCCCGAAGAAGAATCTGTCCACAGACACACCTGTCCAGGTAGAGTCCTAAGATCTGCAGACACACAAACATGGAGGGAGTTGCTTCATCCTGCTGCTGCGACTCCACTGAAGACTCAACAAGACGCCTTTACATCAGCAAGGCTACCAGCCTATCACCTGTCAGCATGGACAACCTGACACCACAGCCGGCCAATCAGAGAGCAAGTTTAATGACCAGAGGAAGAGCTGCAGTGAGTTTAAAAGTCTGTGTGTGTGTGTGTTAGCATGTCAAACACTGTTCATCAATCTCTCCATCTGGACTCCTGCGTGACGACAAGTTATCTGAAGACGAGAGATGGAGTGTGTCAAAGTGAGTGAGTGAGTGAGTGAGTGAGTGAGTGAGTGTGTCCACTTGAAAGTGGAGCGAGCCTGAACATCATGATGTTGTTTTCTGTCTCTTTGTGGTTGAATCTAACTGAAGCTCATTCATTAATGAAGATAAAGTGGCAGCAGCCTCAGATCAGATTTTACTATGAAATATCTGCAGGTCCAAAAATAAAAGTGACAGATGGAAAATAATCCTGGTCCATAACCACAGACAGAAGGTGAGTCCTCAGGGGACGCACTGTGCTGTCAGCACATTGGGTGTGTTGGTTTCTCCTTCCTGCCCCCCCCCCCAGGTCCAATATGTTGTTTTGTTTCTGTGAGTGGGTCAGGTGCAGATCTGTACAGGTCTCTGCTGGGTCTATGCCACGCCTACAAATCCTGGTTCAGTCCGTGAATCAATGGCTCCAGTCACTGATGCATTAACATTCTCTCATCTCAAACCAACGAAACTAAAGTCAACATCATGTAAAATCCTCATAGCTGCTGGTGACTGAAATAAAATGAGCCAACTATTTTAATTATCATTGATCGACTAATTGATTAATTGTTGCAGATCAGTTCTTTCCTATGACAGATAATCAAACATCACAGTGAGTCAGTGAACACCACACAATGTCTAATGGTGCGTTTATGGCCACTCAGGAAGTGTGTTCATGTTTCCACCACATGACAACAACATGATCTGTTGTTAAAAACAGGAAGTAATGATGGTGTGGACTGGATCTGGATCGGGTCTGGACCACGATGACAGTGAAAACATATTGATGCAGAGTTGGACGTCCTGACCAGCAGGGAGGATGAGGACGATGAAGGTTTGTGAACAGCTGATCTGAGGTCTCAGCTGCTTGTTACTGTGATGTTCTTCCTCTTCGTCTTCATCACATGTTGACACCTCCTCTGCCTCACTCATCTCAGCCGCTGGCTCAAGTTCGTTCTGATCACCGGTTTGTTTGTTTGTAGCTACAGAGCATAGACAGTTTCTCTCTCTCTCTCTCTCTCTCTCTCTCTCTCATCACTGACCTTGTTAAACATGGTTATGGTAAGGCCTTAACTCACTAATTCAGGAATGTCTAACAATATAAAATGAAGTGATGACATTTTATATCCAAAAGGTGAAAGGTCAACGAAAGGTTTTATCTGACCATTCTCTGTTAACATTTGAGTTTTCAGTCATGGACTACACAGCATCTGGGGAAAAAATCTATTACAGCAGGTGTCTCTCTGACAATACCATTAGCAAATTTAAAGAAAGGATCCCATCAGTACTTAGCCCACTGCCATGTATCAATGCAGTAGGGAACAGCTCTCTTAACTTCACATCCACACAGGTTGATGATTTTGTTGATAGTACTGTAGCCTCACTGCGTGCAACTCTAGATACTGTGGCCCCTCTGAGGAGGAAGGTAGTGAGTCAGAGAAGGCTAGCTCCATGGTACAACTCAGAAACACGAGCTTTAAAGCAAAATTCAAGGAAGCTAGAAAGGAAGTGGCGTTCTACTAACCTGGAAGAATCTCTAAAGGCTTGGAAAGACAGCCTATTGGCGTATAAAAAAAGCCTCCGTAAAGCCAGAACATCCTATTATTCATCATTGATAGAAGAAAACAAGAACAATCCCAGGTTTCTGTTCAGCACTGTAGCCAGGCTGACAGACAGCCACAGCTCTGTTGACCCATCTATACCTTTAGCCCTCAGTTGTAATGACTTCATGAGCTTCTTTACAGATAAAATTGTCTCTGTTAGAGAAAAAATTCACCATCTCCTCCCCACAGCTGGCTCAGATGTACTGTCCAGTTCAGCAGCCTCAGAGTCCACTGTAACTGGCTTATATTTTGACTGTTTCTCTCCTGTACATCTCCCTGAGCTCACTTCAACAGTTTCTTTATCTAAACCATCAACTTGTCTTCTTGACCCCGTTCCAACAAGGTTGTTCAAAGAGGTTTTTCCTTTACTTGACACCTCTATATTAAGTCTGATTAACTTATCTTTATCAACTGGTTATGTACCGCAGGCTTTTAAAGTTGCAGTAATTAAACCTCTACTTAAAAAGCCTACTCTTGATCCTCATGTTTTAGCCAATTATAGACCTATATCCAACCTCCCCTTTATTTCCAAAATCCTTGAGAAGGTCGTTGCAAACCAGTTATGTGATTATTTGCACAGGAATGGTTTGTTTGAAGATTTTCAGTCAGGTTTTAGAGTCCATCATAGCACAGAAACTGCTCTGGTTAAGGTTACCAATGATCTCCTCATAGCTTCAGACAATGGACTTGTCTCTGTACTTGTCCTACTAGATCTTAGTGCCGCATTTGACACCATCGATCATAAGATTTTATTACAGAGACTAGAACATATGGTCGGCATCAAAGGAACCGCACTAAGCTGGTTTAAGTCATATCTGTCAGATAGACTCCAGTTTGTTCATGTTAATAATGACTCCTCTATCATAACTAAAGTCAGTCATGGAGTTCCACAAGGTTCTGTGCTAGGACCAATGCTCTTCAGTCTATATATGCTTCCTCTGGGAAACATTATTAGGAGGCACCAGATGAATTTTCATTGTTACGCAGATGACACCCAGCTGTACTTATCCATGAAGCCAGGTGAGACTAACCAGGTAGCCAAGCTTCAGGTCTGTCTTAAGGACATAAAAATCTGGATGACCAGTAATTTCTTACTCTTAAATTCAGACAAAACTGAAGTTATTGTAATTGGCCCAAAACACCTCAGAGATACACTATGTGATAATATACTGACTCTGGATGACATCACCTTGGCCTCCAGTGCTACAGTCAGAAACCTTGGTGTCATTTTTGACCAGGACTTGTCCTTTACTTCACATATAAAGCAAGTCTCTAGGACAGCCTTCTTCCACCTGCGCAATATTGCTAAAATCAGACCCATTCTATGTCTAAAGGATGCTGAAAAACTAGTTCATGCATTTGTTACCTCAAGACTGGACTACTGTAACTCTTTATTGTCAGGATGTCCCAAAAATTCAGTAAAAAGCCTCCAATTGATCCAGAATGCGGCAGCACGAGTACTGACAGGAACTAGGAAACGAGATCACATCTCTCCTGTGTTAGCCTCTCTGCATTGGCTCCCTGTAAAATCCAGAATCGAATTTAAAATCCTCCTCCTCACCTACAAAGCCATTAATGGTCAGGCACCATCGTACCTTGGAGAGCTTATAGTTCCCTATTTTCCCAATAGGACACTTCGCTCTCTAAATGCAGGTCAACTTGTGGTTCCCAGAGTTAGTAAGAGTAGAATGGGGGGCAGAGCCTTCAGCTATCAGGCTCCTCTCCTGTGGAACCAGCTCCCAGTGTGGGTTCGGGAGGCAGACACCCTCTCTACCTTTAAGATCAGGCTTAAAACTGTCTTGTTTAGTAAAGCTTATAGTTAGGGCTGGCTCGGGTATGTCCTGACCCATCCCTTAGTTATGCTGCTATAGAGCTAGACTGCTGGGGGATTCCCATGATTCACTGGGCGCTCTCTCCCTATTTCTGTCTCTCTCCCCCTCTCTCTCTCGATGACCTCATGGCATTAACTTTGTATTTTTTCTCTCCCGTAGTTTGTGCTTCTCCTCTCTCTCCCTCTCTCTGTCCTCATTCTGCAGGTATCTCTGCCTCGGGAGCAGCAGGATCCAGATCCACCACTACTCATCTTTACTATTAACCACTGTTACCTGTCATCATTATTATTGATAACACCATTACCTACACAGCTGTTCCTGGTCTCTCTCTCTCTCTCTCTCTCTTCTCTCCCCTCTCCTCCCCCTCCCCCTCTTTCTATCTTCTCCTAAACCCAACCGGTCGAGGCAGACGGCCGCCCACCCTGAGCCCGGTTCTGTTGGAGGTTTCTTCCTGTTAAAAGGGAGTTTTTCCTCCCCCCTGTCGCCAAGCGCTTGCTCGTTGTGGGAACTGTTGGGTTTTTCTCTGTAACAAAGTAAGGTCTTGACCTGACCCTGTAAAGTGCCTTGAGATAATGTATATTATGATTTGGCGCTATACAAATAAAATTGAATTGAATTGAATTGAACTTCACTGTGACATCATAATGTTCTACAAAAACACCTCAGGTCGTCATTATTATCAACACTATGACCATATTTCCTGATACTGACTCATCAGTGGAAACAACCTGAGTAGCTGATTCTAGTTCTTCATGTGATGCACAAAATAATGCCTTCTCTGCTGACAGGAGACACACTGATGCTCACCCAGCTATGAGCTGTCCCTGACCTCTGACTGCATGTCGATGCTGATCAAGGCACAGCTTTAGTTAAACCATGTAATGAGTGTTTCCTCTTCAGACCACTCTGTCATTTCAGCAGCTCCACCCCCCAGGTTAATGTGTCATCCTCATCTAAACGAACCACACCAGTAATTACAGCTCTCACACTCTCCCTCCCCCACACTGTCTCCGCTCTGATTGTTGAGGCAGACAATACACCCCCCCCCTCCCCAAAAGAAAGCTGATGAGTCATAACTGAGTTTTATGTGTAGTCTGGGAGGAGCTGCAGGCAGAGGCTTATTACAGGCTCACACTCACACACACACACACACACACACACACACACACACACACACACACACACACACACACACACACACACCCCTTATCAAACTGGTTGTTATGTGAGTGATGGTGCAGTAATCTGACTGTTGATTAGCAGCCACACTGAGACCATCTGGACCCAAAGACCTGAGACAGTCTGGATCCAAAGACCTGAGACCATCTGGATCCAAAGACCTGAGACCATCTGGATCCAAAGATCTGAGACCGTGAGACCGTCTGGATCCAAAGACCTGAGACAGTCTGGATCCAAAGACCTCAGACCATCTGGATCCAAAGACCTGAGACAGTCTGGATCCAAAGACCTGAGACTGTGAGACCGTCTGGATCCAAAGACCTGAGACAGTCTGGATCCAAAGACCTGAGACAGTCTGGATCCAGAAAACTGAGCCAGTCTGGATCCAGAAAACGGAGCCAGTCTGGATCCAAAGACCTGAGACTGTCTGGATCCAACAACCTGAGACCGTCTGGATCCAAAGACCTGAGACGTCTGGATCCAGAAAACTGAGCCAGTCTGGATCCAAAGACCTGAGACCATCTGGATCCAAAGACCTGAGACCATAAGACTGTCTGGATCCAAAGACCTGAGACCATCTGGATCCAAAGACCTGAGACAGTCTGGATCCAAAGACCTGAGACTGTGAGACAGTCTGGATCCAAAGACCTGAGACCGTCTGGATCCAGAAAACTGAGCCAGTCTGGATCCAGAAAACTGAGCCAGTCTGGATCCAAAGAACTGAGACAGTCTGGATCCAACAACCTGAGACCGTCTGGATCCAACAACCTGAGACCGTCTGGATCCAAAGACCTGAGACCGTCTGGATCCAGAAAACTGAGCCAGTCTGGATCCAAAGACCTGAGACTGTCTGGATCCAACGACCTTAGACAGTCTGGATCCAGAGACAGGAAAAGTCACCAAGGTAATTACGGTTCATCCTGAGGGGAACATGAACGTCCCACCAGACACATTTGATTAATCTGCAGAATATTTTCTGGAGAAGCTGGAACCAGAGACGGTTTTCACTTGATCAATTACTTCATTGATTATCAAATATGGATAAATGATTCAAGGTCCTGTATCCTGATTTACAGGCTTTAATGTTCAAACCTCTAAAGTTCCTGTCTCTTTAAGGCCCTTCTCCATTAATCTCCACCTGCTCTGATTGGTCAGTTCCCACAGACTTGTGAGCAGGCACCGCCCACCATGTTTCTGGGTGGAGCCTATCTGTGTATAAAGTTTAGCTGTACTGTCACTGTGAAAATCACCATGGTAACCCATGATGATTTTCTCAGGACCACACAGACCACAGAGCCCAGTGAGGGAGAACATGCTTGTTGTGTCAAGCAACATGCTAACCTGTTAGCTACAGGCTAACGTGCTGTGTTGGGGAAGCTACTTTAACAGCACAGCTTCACACTGGAAGAAGCTGAACTGCAGCGAAAACACAGGGAGACATTTAGTAACTAAAACTACTGAGAAAAAGTCTTTAAACTAAATTGTAAAAAAAATAAACAAATGGACAAAGTACATGTGGTATGAAATTATAAAAACACCACTGAATTGAATTTATTAATAAAAAGTACACAGGTCAAATATAAACCAATAAAATAAAAAGTGCTGAGATGTCAGCTTTGGTTTCCTTAACAGTAAAAGGCGGAGACTCAGGAGGGTCATCCATGACATGTAGTTCAACTACTGGATTATTATTAAACTACATCTGAACTACATGTAATTAAACAACTGGTTTAATTAGATGTAGTTCAGTGTTTACCACATGCTTCATGAACAATACTCTACTGCTTCAATACCAAACAGGTACACACTGGTACTTGGTGTTTAGTAATAACAGCCACTGCTGCAGTGTGTGTGTGTGTGTGTGTGTGTGTGTGTGTGTGTGTGTGTGTGTGTGTGTGTGTGTGTGTGTGTGTGTGTGTGTGTGTACCTGCAGGGCGCTGTTCAGGAAGCAGCTGTTCTGTCCTGGCTCATTGCTCAGCCCTTTACTGGGAGCGATGGACGTCATGGTGCGTGGCGTCAAGATTCCCTGAACGCTACCTTCCACACGACTGCCACCACCAACGCCGCTTCCTCCGCCGCCTGACGCAAAGTAGTTCCTCTTCCACGACATATCCCTCCCTCTCTCTTGCTCTGATTCTCTCTCTCCTCGTCTGTCTCTTGGCCCTGCTCCCTGCAGGGATCAACTTCCTGTCGTCCGTTCTTGTATTGATGCAGACGGAGCCATGTCCTCCGACCGACAGGAGGAGGGAAATAAAAATATGATGAAAACAGGACGGACAGAGCAGGAAGAAGAGGCTCTGCTCCAGAATTTAAAAAGAGTAAAAATCTGTTTAATGTTCTTCAACTTGAACTAACTTCAAGGTTCTTTTCAAATCCCAGAAACTGAGACAAGAGATTTAAGAGATTTAATGTTTTATCTCCAGGTGAACTCAGGGTGATGATCCTCTGTATCTGTACGACAGCTCCGTGTTTCCTCAGGTTGTGTGTTTCAGGATCCTTCAGTTCTACGTTCCAGTCAATAACAGGCCACTGAGCTTTTTACTCTGGATTTCAAGGAATATTCTAAAGGCTCTCTGCCTTATAATCCATGACTTTCAAGGACTCCTCCCTCTGCGTCTGCATGTGCTGCAGCTGCTGCAGGTGACACGACCTTTGCCCTCCTTTCACACGCCAACACGTGCAACTGAGCTGTTATGGCACCTCATCCTCCTCTTCATCACCATCATCCAGCCTCACTGCAGCCTGAGCTCCCAGCACCAACCAGTCAGCAGAGGGGGTCAGAGGTCAGAGGGCTGCTTGGCAGATCTGCAGAAGAAGGACAAAGGGTCTGAGTGGTGTCTCTCAGGAAGTTCAGACTGTTACCATAGAAACACTTCCTCCATCTTCACCTGTTGTCTCCACAAACTCATCTCTGCAGCAGCGACTCCTCAGCACAGCTCCACCATCTGTTCTCATTCACTCATCAATAGCTCAACACTTCCTGCATATTTCACATTAAAACCCTACCAAAGGACATCTCTGTTAGACTTTTAATTTGAAACCACAACAGGAAGTGTTCAAAACTGCAAAGCAGTGGCAACTGTAAGCCAATCAGAAGCTCTGTGTCTCTACCTGAGCCTGGAGCCAATCAGAGAAGAGAATAGACACTGAGTTTCCTTTATGTCATCAATGACTCACTGACCTCACATTAATTAACCACAGCTGATGTCAGCTGACAGAGAGGTGTGTCATAAACCACAACAGAACCAGCAGTCAGATCTCAACCACATACAGAGAACAGCAAGTACTGGTAAACCGTCAATGAGTCTGATCACATGATCAGAGGACTGATCAGCTGATCACATGATCAGTCTGTTCATACTGATTCATGAGGGGAATGATGCACACATGGTTGTTGATGTGTACACATCATTTATACACCTGACCCCTGGACCAATGACTGCAGGGGGCAGGTGTTTACTACAAAAGCTGACAGACTTTAACCACTCCCACAGTCTGACACCTGTCCTTATTAGGACACTGCACCAATTCAGGCCTCATCAGAACCATGAGGAATACTGGTCCTGACAAGGGACACACACACACACACACACACACACTCACAAAAAACAGTAAAAGGGTTCTAGGTTTGACCTTTGACCTTTAAACCTGAAAACAAACTGCTGTCAGATAATGTCCCATGCGACAGGGAGAGAGAGAGAGTGTGTGTGTGTGTGTGTTATATAGCCAGTGAGGGAGAGAGGTAAACTGCAGGTCAGAGCAGAGGGAGGTGAGGAGGGATTAGCCTGATCAGACCCTGTCTGTCTGTACAGGATTAGACTGTCTGTGTGTGTCTGTGGAAGAAGACTCAACACACAGTATATAATTGATGTCTGGAGCTCTACTGTGAGGCCTGTGTGTTTCTGCTGATGAAAACAGAACAGAGTGAACACTCTTCTGTTCATAAACATCTCTGTTATGTCTTCATCTGGTTTCAAACAGGGAGCTTGACGTGTACCTGTGTGATGTAAACATCATCACATGTGTGAAATGAGGGAAAACAGAGACTAAAACAGGACCCAGGTGACGCCTGTGTACCTGCACGGCAGACCGACCAATCAGAGAGTCAGGATTAGATCACCTGGTTAGAGGACGTTCCTTTCCTGGTCAGACCTCAGGCTGAGTCGGTGTGAAAGTGGTTACAACAACAGTGGTTATAACAAAACACAAGTCTCTCTCTCTCTCTCTCTCTCTCTCTCTCTCTCTCTCTCTCTCTCTCTCTCTCTCTCTCTCTCTCTCTCTCTCTCTCTCTCTCTCTCTCTCTCTCTCTCTCTCTCTCTCTCTCTCTCTCTCTCTCTCTCTCTCTCTCTCTCTCTCTCTCTCTCTCTCTCTCTCTCTCTCTCTCTCTCTCTCTCTCTCTCTCTCTCTCTCTCTCTCTCATACTCTCACAAACACACACAAACTCTCACAAAACACAGTTATAATCACCAGCAGCTTACTCCATGTAGCCACTGCAGAGCTGTGGAGCACTTCAATCACTTCACTCAGACAGTGAACGAGCTTCCTGTCAGGACCAGACTCTGTCCAGGACTCTCCAGGTTCAGGTCTACAGGTAAAGACACAGACTGGTCCTTCACGCCCACAGGAGGAACTGGGATTTAGACTGGAACCAAAATGACTGAGGAAACTGTCCTCTGATGGACTGACAGGATCGTGTGACTAACGACCAGTTTCATTATTGATCAATCAGCTGATTAATTCCTCCATTGATCATTTAGTTTGTAAAACATCAGAAATCAAAACTTCCTAATGAGACGTCTTCATGCTTCACATCATGAGACAAATGAAAAGGTTGGAGATCAGCTTTAGTCCGACCACCAGTAACTAAACATTCACTTCCAGAAGCTTCAGGTCTGAAAACGTTCAGAGAAATCAGCAAAGATTGATTGATTGATTGATGACCAGATTTATTTTCTATGGATCAACTAACTAATCACAAAAACATGCAGGTCCGATAATCTCATCTCAGATGGCTGGAAATCACATTCAAGGACTTTTCAAGGACTTTCAGGAAACTGGAAAGTAACATTCAAGGACTCCTCTCCATGTTTTTGAAAACTGTCACAAAACTTTCATAATTACAGATGAGATGATTAATCAATCAACAGAAAATGAATAAGCAACTATTCTGATAATCAATCAGTCAGACAACCTGTTTAACACACTCACCCTTCATTTAGTCACACAACAGACATCACACGTGTCACACAACAGACACACAACTTCATCACAGTCACTGACCCACAGACTGATGATGAGTCTCATGTTGTTCAAAACTTTCCTCTAAAATCCACAAACTGTTTCCTGTTTAGTAAAAACTCAGTTTCATCATCACATCTCTCATCATCACATCTCTGCATGTTCAACAACAAACAACAACAATCTGCAACAAGATGCTGCAGATGTTCTATCAGTCTGTTGTGGCGAGCACCATCTTCTTTGCTGCGGTGTCCTGGGGTGCGGGCATCAAGGCAAAGGACGCCAACAGACTGAACAAACTCATCAAAAAGGCAGAGTCTCTTGTTGGCTCCAAACTTGTCACCCTGGAGGAGGTGGTGGAGGAAAGGATGCTGGCAAAACTGCTGGCAATCATGGACAATCCCTCTCACCCCCTCCACAAAACACTGGACAAGCTGAAGAGCAGCTTCAGCAACAGACTCATCCAACCCCGCTGCTCTAAGGAACGATACAGGAAATCGTTCCTACCTACTGTGGTCAGACTGTACAACTCATCTACCTCTGTCAGAGCCAAGATGACACACCTGGACTAAATCTACCTGTCACCCTCTGCACTCTGAATCATCACAACACTCCACTCCAAATACTAACCGTATTGATATTATATATCATATTCATACAATATTTGTATCCTTCTTTTTGCACTTTCTATTTACATATGCATGTTCATAGTATATTGTTATTTATGGTATTTCTATCTTGCCATTCTGTATTTTTATTTCTATTCTGTTTACCTCAGTATTCCATTCTATTGTACTTTTGTATTCTTATACACCGGACTGCTGTAACAACCTAATTTCCCTTCGTGGATGAATAAAGTCATCTATCTATCTATCAAACATCATCATCAACATCAACAACAACAACAACAACAAGCATCAACATCAACAACAACAACTACAAGCAACAACAAACAACAATCATCAACAACAAACATCATCAATAACAACATACAACAACAACAATCATCAACAACTATCAACAACAAACAACATCAATAACAACAAACAATAACAATCATCAACAACCAACAACAACAACAACAACAAACATCATCAACAACAAACAACAACAATCATCATCAATGCCAATATCAACAACAAACATCAACAACAAAAAAATCAGCAGCAGCAGCTTCCTCCTCCTCTTCTTCTTCTTCTCCTCCTCTTCCTCTTCCTGTCTTTCAACGCATTCTTTTCCATGAACACAGGTCTTTAATCTTAAGTTCTCAGGAGAACCTCACAGTTTCACAGTTTCACTGCAGCTTCAGCACAACTTCCCGGAGGAGTGACGTCATCATCCAGACGGAGGTTCATTCATTTCCAACAGGTCGTTTCACTCGGTCCTGAAACCTGAAAACTAAAGGTCCCAGTCGGAGCCTGGAGCCGGAGACCTGCTCCAGGCTCCGGAAACAGCCTGACGCAGGTTGTGGGAACTGAACACGTCATCAGTTCACCTCCAGCGACATGAAGCTGATTCCAACACATCCTGCCCCGCTAAGCCTCACTGCCGTGTTACACCACCAAACTTCGTTCACAAATATTACAGTTTAAAGTTTAGTTGCTTACCGGGCTGTGTATCTCCGCCACCGAATAGTAATCAATTACTTGAAGAAGTAACATGAGCTCCTCTTCAAATCGGCGGAAACTTGACCCACACACAGAACTTTGATCTGGTTCTCCTGTTGCTCCCGCAGTTTCCTTCTTCCAGAACAGTGGTGAACACCAGGAGCTAATGCCAGGAGTTCCCATTCATTAAAACAAAGTGACGCCTGCAGCTACAAGGCCAGAGCCCCCCCAACACAGGAGCCCTCACCGACCAGCGATGCAGCCTAAAAAAGGCTGTTTTTTACCGGGAGTCTGGCGCAGTGCACGCTGCACACAGAACCGGGGATACATTACATCACTTCCAGCAAACTTCACGGAGAACAATGAGGACGGACCGGCAACGCTGCTCCGTTGAAACCGAGCACCGTCTCCCCTGCTCCGGCTACCAGCTCAGAAACAGCGAGTCCGGCCGTGTGTCGGTCCCACCGGGCCGGTCTGCAGCCGGTACCGAAAGGAGCATTAGCCACGGCCGGTGAATGAGAGTAACGGTCGCTACGAACAAACCTCCCGATGTGATTTAAGCACAAACGCAGACAGAAATACAGCAACATGGCGGTTTGAAGCGGCTCACCTGACACCGGAGACCTGGAGCCGGAGGAACCCACAAGTCCCTCAGACCCGAACCTGAGCGGTCCGCGGACCCGGAGCAGCGGCGGTTATTGTGTTTAAAACGGCGGGGGGCAGGGGGGGGCAGGGGGGGGCGGGGGGAGGGGGGGAGGGGGAGGGGCTACTACCTGCAGCACTGTGAGCGCGGGCACGAGTGCGTGCACCCGCGTGTGAGAGAGAGAGAGAGAGAGAGCAGGGGAGAGAGAGAGAGAGAGAGAGCAGGGGAGAGGGAGAGAGAGAGAGAGAGAGAGCAGGAGAGAGAGAGAGCAGGGGAGAGAGAGAGAGAGAGAGAGCAGGAGAGAGAGAGAGCAGGGGAGAGAGAGAGAGAGAGAGAGAGAGCGCGCAGGCGAGAGAGAGAGCAGGGGAGAGAGAGAGACAGAGCCGGGGAGAGAGAGAGAGAGAGAGCGCAGGCGAGAGAGAGAGCAGGGGAGAGAGAGAGAGAGAGAGAGAGAGCGCAGGCGAGAGAGAGAGCAGGGGAGAGAGAGAGAGCAGGAGAGTGAGAGAGTGAGAGAGAGCAGGAGAGTGAGAGAGTGAGAGCAGGAGAGAGAGAGAGAGAGAGAGAGAGAGCAGGAGAGAGAGAGTGAGAGAGAGCAGGAGAGAGAGAGAGAGAGCAGGGGAGAGAGAGAGAGAGAGCAGGAGAGAGAGAGAGAGAGCAGGAGAGAGAGAGTGAGAGAGAGAGCAGGGGAGAGAGAGAGAGAGCAGGAGAGAGAGAGAGCAGGAGAGAGAGAGTGAGAGAGAGCAGGAGAGAGAGAGAGAGCAGAGGAGAGAGAGAGAGAGAGCAGGAGAGAGAGAGAGAGAGCAGGAGAGAGAGAGTGAGAGAGAGCAGGAGAGAGAGAGAGAGCAGGAGAGAGAGAGAGAGAGCAGGAGAGAGAGAGAGAGCAGAGGAGAGAGAGAGAGAGAGCAGGAGAGAGAGAGTGAGAGAGAGAGCAGGAGAGAGAGAGAGCAGGGGAGAGAGAGAGAGAGAGAGAGCGCAGGCGAGAGAGAGAGCAGGAGAGTGAGAGAGAGCAGGAGAGAGAGAGAGTGAGAGCAGGAGAGAGAGAGAGTGAGAGAGAGCAGGAGAGTGAGAGAGTGAGAGCAGGAGAGAGAGAGAGAGAGAGCAGGAGAGAGAGAGTGAGAGAGAGCAGGAGAGAGAGAGAGCAGGGGAGAGAGAGAGAGCAGGAGAGAGAGAGAGAGAGAGCAGGAGAGAGAGAGTGAGAGAGAGAGCAGGGGAGAGAAAGAGAGAGAGCAGGAGAGAGAGAGAGCAGGAGAGAGAGAGTGAGAGAGAGCAGGAGAGAGAGAGAGAGCAGAGGAGAGAGAGAGAGAGAGCAGGAGAGAGAGAGAGAGAGCAGGAGAGAGAGAGAGCAGGAGAGAGAGAGAGAGCAGGAATGTTTCTGGACATTTCATTTAAAAAACACAATAAACGATTGAATTTTAAAAGTAGCTTCATTGAACTCGTCTGTGTCAGAAACATGAAAACTCTGTTCTGACTCTGGTGGAACATCAGGTTCTTCAAATCTGAGTCGGCAACATCTCTAAACTGGTGGAAACCAGTGTGAGATATTTCAACATTTTATTATTTATGTGGTTTTTATTCCAGGTTGTTTATGGGTAAATTATAGCCCTCCATCCTAATATGAACACCTGAGCATTAAGATTAATATTAACATTTGTATTGTGTGCTGTTGTGTTTGTATGATAATCAGTGTCAGTGTGTCTGCTGCAGTACGATCTGGACACAGTAAATGATCAGAACTTTTTACCTGTGTTCTTAATATTATTATCATTATTATTATTGATCATTATTGATGGAGCCAGGCTCACACTTGTTTCCAGCTGAGTTCAGTGAGTAAATAATCAGAAGGTCCTGGAAGACCTTAAAGTAAGAAAAACATAATAAATTAAGTTTATTACATGTGTGTGGATTCATTCTGAAGTTTATAAAGTGATTATAACCTCCATGATAAAGAGCTCAGTCACATTATACTGAAGTAATTCTTCATCTTATCAATAAATCACTGAATAATGACTGGAGTCTGGTGCTGGAGGTGAAGTCATTCAGGAGTTAAACCTGTGAGCAGCAGAGTGTGTGTGTGTGTGTGTGTGTGCCTGACTATTGATCAGGGTATTGATCACATTATAAGCAGAGGAGGACATGTCAGGATCAATGTTAGCTCAGTGCAGACTGACAACAACAACAACAACAACACACTGCAGCAGCTGCAGACTCACAGTCATCACCATGTTTATTATAACGACCTGATGACTGTACAACAGTCGTTAAAGTCTGTTTAATTATTCATTAACTGATCTCATCAGTTTACTCTTATAATACTTCATCAGCTGCTGCAAATACCACAAAACCACGTCACTGTAATTTTACTTTTTTTTTACTGATACTACTACCAGAGGTATAAATACTATAATAACAACAACAACAATGACAGAAACAACTACAACAACACACCTGGTCCAGCAGCAGCCACTCAAACACTGAGCAGCTCCTTTAGGGTCAACATCAACTCACTGTTGGAAAATAATCTGATGAAGGTTTGGTTCAGGCGTCATCGTCATGGTTACAAGAAGAAACACACGGTACAGGTCAGAGAAAGATCGTGGTCATGGCAAAAATATGAACAATGCTGGAGGACAGACTGTTCAGGCTGCTACACAACTCCCACTGAAATATATATGAACCGCATCCTTTAAATCAAGCTGAGGGTGTTCTACCTCACTCTTTTGCTGCTGTTGGTCATACAGCTTTTCAAAAGCCCCGCCTCTACCCCAGCATCCACCTGTAAGCTCTGAGCGTACAGTGACAACTCCTCCACCTGGGCAGGAGGTGTTCCTGTTCTCTGTTGGACATCATCTGTAGGAGCTGCAGCTCCTTCTTCACTGCAGCTGACTGATACAACACGTATGAAGTGTTAGAACACAAATGAGATGTTAGAACACGTTTGGAGTGTTAGAACGTGTATGAGATGTTAGAACATGTATGGAGTGTTAGAACACGTTTGGAGTGTTAGAACGTGTATGAGATGTTAGAACATGTATGGAGTGTTAGAACACGTTTGGAGTGTTAGAACATGTATGGAGTGTTAGAACACAAATGAGATGTTAGAACATGTATGGAGTGTTAGAACACGTTTGGAGTGTTAGAACACAAATGAGATGTTAGAACATGTATGGAGTGTTAGAACATGTTTGGAGTGTTAGAACACAAATGAGATGTTAGAACATGTATGGAGTGTTAGAACACGTTTGGAGTGTTAGAACGTGTATGAGATGTTAGAACATGTATGGAGTGTTAGAACATGTTTTCAGTGTTAGAACGTGTATGGAGTGTTAGAACACGTTTGGAGTGTTAGAACATGTATGGAGTGTTAGAACACAAATGAGATGTTAGAACATGTATGGAGTGTTAGAACACATTTGGAGTGTTAGAACACAAATGAGATGTTAGAACATGTATGGAGTGTTAGAACATGTTTGGAGTGTTAGAACGTGTATGAGATGTTAGAACATGTATGGAGTGTTAGAACACGTTTGGAGTGTTAGAACATGTATGGAGTGTTAGAACACAAATGAGATGTTAGAACATGTATGGAGTGTTAGAACACGTTTGGAGTGTTAGAACACAAATGAGATGTTAGAACATGTATGGAGTGTTAGAACACGTATGAGATGTTAGAACACGTTTGGAGTGTTAGAACACAAATGAGATGTTAGAACACGTTTGGAGTGTTAGAACACAAATGAGATGTTAGAATATGTATGGAGTGTTAGAACATAAATGAGATGTTAGAACACGTATGGAGTGTTAGAACATGTATGAGATGTTAGAACGCATATGGAGCACAACATGAGAATAAGCAGCACAACTGTAATCTGCTGAAGTCAACAGAAACTGCTTTTCACTTTGAGCCACGTTCCAGTGTGAAGGTACCTACACCTGAAAACATCTGAGAGACCAGGAGCTCATTGATCCTCATTGATCCTCCTCATCCCTCTTTGATAAAGCTTATAGTTTAGAGCTGGACCAGGTGAGTCCTGAACCATACCTTAGTTAGAGGTTTAGAAGATTCCCATGATGGACTGAGCCCCCCCCACTCCCCCACCTCCTTCTCTTCTTAAACCCAACTGGTTGAGGTAGACTGTCCTGATCCTGTAAAGAGCCTGGAGATATTGTAGATTATGGTTTGGTGCTGTACAAATAAATTGAATTGAATTGAATTGATCCAACCACTGTTACATGAAAACCAGCTGATTGGTTGTTTCCAGGTCAGCACATCTGCATAAATTTAAACCACAGGTTTCAAACACATCAGTTCACAATGAACCTGTCACATCCCAGTGTGACCGTAACACAACATAATTTCTCACACGTACACAAGAGCTCTGAGTCAGGAGACAAAGAGCAGCACTGACAGTTTTCAGCTGCAAGTAGCTGCTACTGCTCTTTTTATCCCTGGGGAGGGTTCAATCACATGACCACAAAATGACACAAAACAGCTAAAAGGTCAAAATACCACTACAAAGAACTACAAAGAGACAAAATACGACTACAAAGTTCTGTATAACCACAACAGCCTGTCAGACCCTGAGAGTCTAAGAGTTCTGGTTCTGGTTCATCTCTAATGACTGTCTTCAGTCCGGGGGTGTTGCTCTTCTGTAGGAGGGGTGGGGGCCTGTCACATGTCGTTACCCAGCAGCCCGTTGCCTCATTATGTGTCCACGTTCTCACACAGCACAGGAGCATAAAGAACCAGACCAGAGACAGTTTCTATCTGAACCTTTAATACATCATCATCATCATCATCTGTTCACAGACTGATCTGTGATCAGCTCTTTTTGTCTCTATTCAAGCGGTTTCTATCCACACAGCTTCAACACAAGCAGCTATAAGGAGGTCAGAGGTCAGAGGTCACAGCACACACACAACAGTGATTAGTGAGACACTGAAGCAACAAAACAGCCCCCACCACAGGAAAGTGTCAAAATAAAACAGAGAGAACATACAATTAATGTGGGGAAATGTGTCGTATCTTTATTCTGAAGGAGTGTTAAAATTAAAAATGATGATGATGATGATGAAGAGGAGTGTTATAGGACATAGCAACTGGATTTATTCACTATTCAATTGTTTTAATTTTCTAATCAGTTAATCATGTGAAGTTTGGACCTTCAGTCTGTGAACAGCTGATTATTAGTTATTATTATTATTATTATCATTATTATTATTATATGAGTAGTCAGTGAATCTTAATGTTTGATCTTAAAGTTATGATGAAAACAACAGGAGGAGCTGAGGATGAGGATGATGACGATGATCAGAGGGAGAGAGAGAGTGTGTGTGTGTGTGTGTGTGTTTGCACTATGTCCATTTCCTGCATTACATCACCCTCACCGTTCCCCCCATTAACACTGGCACAGTTTACTCTCACAGTCAGGTGATGGTAATACACACACACTCAGCCCAGGGGATTTGTGAGTCATTTATACACTGTTTGTGTGTTCGTGTACAGACTGTTAGTCACCTGTTTACTCTCTGCTGTTCACCTGTTGCTCTCTGATACCTGTAACACCTGTAACACCTGTAACACCTCCACTCTGACTGAAGGAGGATCTGTTCTCTTTTGGTTAAACTACGCAGCGGTCAGAGGTCAGAGGTCAGGGGTTAGAAGTCAGGCCAACAAGAGCAAATATGGAAGAAGTTCATGAATGATGATGATGATGGAGTGAAAGTCAGAGTTTCCATCTGCTGGGACAGAATCCAGAACCAGGACCAGGACCTGGAAGTGATGTAGAACCAAAGCCAGACTGACCACGACACCACTACAGCCCCTACTACAGGAGTCTGAAGCAACTAATTGTCACAGCCCCACCCACCCCCTCCTCACCCAGCCCTGTGTGGTAATCAGAGCAGCTGATCTCAGGTCAGATGAACCGAATACTGGAGACACGTTCAGCTGATCACTGTCACAGACTTCAGTCCTGAGACGATCTGAACCTGAACTGTTCTCACCTCACACTGAAAAACAAACCTACACACGCACACAAACACACACAAACACACAGAGCTAAAATGAACATGCTGCTCTAACAGGTCCAGCACTGATGAGGTCTGAGGTCTGGGCTCTGGTCTGAGGTCAGTCAGAGTTGGACAGGGTTGAGTCCAGGGCTCATTTCTTCATGGAGCTGACTTTGTGCCATGTTGAAACAAATTGTTATCCATGAACCCAGCAGGTGTTTTTCAGGTGAACTGATTATTTCAAGATTAAAGAAAAAAAGTCCATTAAAGCTTCCACAGACCAGGACGAGGTCTTCAGGTACCTGACTCTGACCCAGATGATCACATGACTCATCTGATCAGAGAAAGTGGATCCTTTAGCTTTAGTGTTGAAGACTGATCATCAGAAGGATGTTTGACTGAGTAATCGACTGTTTGAACCCTGAACTACCTCTGAGTGTTTATATGCTGTAGCATTAAGATTTCCCTTCACTGGAATAAAGGGGCTCTGGCTGAACCATGAACACACCAGAATTACACTTCAGAGCGTGGACAGGGGTGTCCACATACTTATGGCCTTGCATACATGTACAGGGAGGAGAGCTGTTCGTGGTTAATGAGCTAAAACACAGAAACAGCAGCTCACACCTTTAAAGTCTGCAGCTATGAGAGCAGATAAAATCAGTAGGTTTTTGAATGGAGTTTGGTGCAATGATCCAGAAGTTACTCTGCAGCTGCACATGATTCCTCTCTCTCTATTTCATTCCTCTGTCTCTCTCTCACCTCGACAAATAGCAGCCATCATGATCTCCTCCTCCTCCTCCTCCTCAGGCTGAAACACAGAAGTGATGAAAGCAGCGCGATGCCTCCTCTTCCTCCTTGATCTCTCAATCCGTTCACCCTACGTTCAGCTGTCGTCTCCCAGGTGACTCAGCCAGAGAATGACATCATCCCTGTCAGCACATACACCTGTTCCCTCAACAAGCACCACCCCTGAACCAAGCAGACACCTCCTCCTTTCACTTCCTGGATCTCTTAAAGGGGAAGTGTCAGTCACTGCAGTGCACAGACAACAGGTGAGCTGCCCACTGTGATCACGTGGAATAAAACAGCTGAGCTCGGTGGAAGGTTGTTTAAAGACACCTGACAACACATCTGGTCAGCATTTATGATTATCTGTAGTATGTCTATTCTCTGTCTCCAGGGGCCTGCACCATGAAGGGAGACAGTCTGGCTCTGGTCTGGCTCTGGTCTGGCTCTGTGTGATGATAAACTTTTATAAACATGAGCTCCACTAGAGTTAAAGGTTTCTGCTGCCAGAGCAGAGTCAGTCTGACTGAGAGGTTCATCTATGCTTTTATAATCACAGTGTGTGGATGATGTTTCTAATAAAAGACAACAGAGGGTTTGAGTTTATTTCAGTCACTGTCTGAGAGTCTCCTTGTGTTGTTCTGAGCTGCAGAGATGAAGAAGAATAAAAACATCTATCAACAGATATTTTTTTAGGGCAAAATAACTTTGAAAAATATTTTTCTTTAATATTTCTCTTCAGTTCAGAATCTGATGTTTAGCAGTTTAATAAATACAGAGCCTCAGACCTGACAGGTAAATATTTTTATATAAAAAATGTTTTAGCTCCATGTCTCAGGTGAAGTATATCTCTGACACTATGACATCACAGTGTATAAACGACGCAGAACCTCAACCAGAGACTCATACGGTTCTTAAAGTTCAGGCCGTGTGAAGTAACTGTTCTTGTAGTGGAAAGTGTGTGATGATGTGACAAAGGAGGTGATGATCACTCTGATCCAGGATCAGGATCAGGATCAGACCTGTGTCTCCTCTCTTACAGGACCAACACTGCTCTACCAGTTCAAATTAAAGGTTAAAGGTCACAGTGTGCAAATGATTCTGGTCCCACAGGAAAAACATTTTGAAAACTGTCTTATTACTAACACAACTACAACCACCACACACAGTCCTGAGGCTGCAACAGATACTGCACTGTCACTGTGAAGTGTTACTCCTCTTCCTCCTCCTCCTCCTCCTCCTCCCAGAAGATGACAGAGTTTTCTGAAGAGACTCTTAAGCTGTGAATAAGCAGAAAACTACAAAAACAGTTACATCATGATGGTTTAGACAGCCTTACACACACACATACACACACACACACAACTAATGACAGCTTATTTCTGGCCTGTCTCCCGTAGCGACCAGACTGCTCTCTGTCGCCACGGTGATGGAGCTAAAACTCAGGACCACAAATGATGGAAACTAGACAGACAGCGAGGGGCAAGAGACCATAGACAGAGACTGGAAGGAGAGGGAGAAAAATCATGTGAACTAACATTAATGGATCTTATTATTATTGTTGTGTTGGCTCCTAGAACTACAATTCCCATGATGATTTTAGGGGATGAAAACAGGAAGAAAAAGGTTTCCATGGATGCACTGAGTTATGCTGTGGATCACAACATGAGCCCCATTTGAGTTAACCTACATTTATCTTATATTGAGTCAAACAGTCCTGTGATCAGTGTGTCATGATGGACAGAGAGCTTCTCTGGATCACTGACACAGACACAACTTAATGTAGACATAGTCACAACTGGTGGTGAGTTCAGGTGCTGCTCAGATCTCTGCTACCTGTCCATCACCTGCTGGTGAGAGATGGAGAGGTAGAGAGACAGAGAGACAGAGTGAGAGAGAGAGAGAGAGAGAGAGACAGAGAGACAGAGAGAGAGAGCGCGAGAGAGAGAGAGAGAGATACCTGTATGCAGGCTGCTGTGGGGACTGAACATGACTGAACTTGCTTCAGTGCCTTGCTCTGTGGCAAAATGGCAACAGATGTGTGTGTGTGTGTTTTGTACTTTTTCCCACACAGGATTTTTGCCAACAAAAAGTCTCTGTACAACAACCACAGCAACAATGAGGGGGGAAGTGCAATTCTCATACACACACACACACACACACACACACAGCATGTGAAAGAATGTCTGGGAACTGAGTATCAACATTCATTCATTTGCTAATTTTATACAACAATGCAACAATACACTGATTAGGAATGCAGAGAGAAAGAGAGAGAGAGAGAGAGACAGAGAGACAGAGAGAGATTCATCCAGAGAGAGAGAGACAGACAGACAGAGACAGAGAGATAGAGAGATTCATCCAGAGAGAGAGAGAGACAGAGACAGAGAGAGAGATTCATGCAGAGAGACAGAGACAGAAAGAGAGAGAGAGAGAGAGAGAGACACAGAGAGAGAGACAGAGAGAGAGGGAGAGAGCTTCATGCAGAGAGAGACAGAGACAGAGAGAGATTCATCCAGAGAGAGAGAGAGAGAGAGAGAGAGCTTCACAGAGAAAGTGAGAGTCATACAGACAGAGAGAGATTCATCCAGAGAGAGAAAGAGAGAGAGAGAGAGCTTCACAGAGAAAGAGAGAATCATACAGAGAGAGAGGGAGAGAGAGAGAGAGAGACAGAGCTTGATGCAGAGTGAGAGATAGAGTAATACAGACACAGAGAGAGAGAGAGCTTGATGCAGAGAGAAAATCATGCAGAGAGAGAGGGAGGGAGAGAGAGAGAGAGCTTGATGCAGAGAGAGAGGGAGAGAGAGCTTGATGCAGAGAGAGAGGGAGAGAGAGAGAGAGAGAGAGGGAGAGAGAGAGAGAGAGAGAGATAATGGTGTCTGTGTGTGTTGTTGTGAAGCTGCAGTGTCAGTGTTGGTCCAGGTCTCAGGATCAGCTGTGGACAGTAATGCAGTACTTTTACTGCAGTATTTAGTCAGTGTTTGTACTCTGAGGATTATTTGATTCTCCTCTACACTTACAAATGTTGACTCCACTACATCTCCATGAAGAACTCTTACTTTGAAGCAGCTTTTAGTCAGTGATTGAATTTTCTTTTATTTTGAAAATCCGAAAGCCCATACACAGTTGTTCACAGGAGGAAAACCAATCACAGCCCATTCCTCTACTGTCTGTCTGAACCTGATGGAGTCATGTCCTCCTCTGCACAGGAGACACATGAAGAGACAGCAGAGTTGAAGTCTGTGTCCTGGTCTGTTGGGGCCAACATGGAGGACAGGTCTGGGTCTGGGAAGTTTGACAGCTCAGTCTGGACCTGCACAGGAAGTGACATCATTGTGCTGTTGGAATAAAATGTGGCCTGAACAGGAAGTGACCTCTGAAAACTGTCATCAGGAACAAGTGAAGGCATCATTACCAGAAAATAAATAATAAACCTGGTTCTATGTTCTGATGAATCATCTTTTATAAACTGTAACTAACAGTTTATTAATGGTTAATGACCTGATCTATACTTCATAGATCTGTTGTCTGTCAGAACCATTGATCAGATGAGCTCCATGTTGGAGGATGTTGTGATGAACCTCTGCTGAGGCCCCTGGAGGCTGCTCTGTTCATCACAGCTGTTCTGTCTGATGGTCGTCAGGTTCTTGAGAACAATGTCCTGGTTTATGACACACGACCAGAGTCAGTGTTCATCAGCAGATTCACTGAGGGACATTTATTTCAGTTTCACAAAAACAATAAAACATCATCAGGAGGGAAAATAAACTCACTGAAATAAAAGAGTCCGGTCTTTAATTTCTGAGTCAAATTAATTGATGAAGAACAGGAGATGGTTTAGAAACAAGGCTGAGTTTTCATATACGTTCAGCTGAGTGTTATAAACCTGCTGGGACCATAAAGACCAGTGATGTTCTGGTGTTTCACCTGATTCACGACTGAGCAGGACTCAGACTCAGGACTCAGTTCAGTTCTGCTCGAGCCTCAGAAGGTCGACTCCATATCCTGGTCTAACAACAGACAGGACTACAACGCTCTTTAATCCCAACAGCCTGATCCTGCCCACTCTCTAACCCTGGTCCAGGTCCAGGTCCAGGTTCCGGTTCCAGTCCTGTCCTACTCAAAGCTCTCCAGGACAGGTTCATGTCCTGTCTCCTTAAGGAAGCGCAGCAGGTCGTCCGGGCGGAGCCCCATGGTGGCGGCATTGGTCATAGGGTGGAAGTAGACCATCTCGTGGCCTCCTTCCACCAGGTCCCGGTCCAGGACGAACCTCACGCTCTGGTCCTTATCAAAGAGCAGAGCGAGGGCGGTGGCACAGCCCTGACCCACCTGAGGAGACGACAGACTGTAATCAATCAATGAAGCCGGTGGTCGTCTCGTCGTCAGGGCCTCCTCCTCAGGATGCTGTTTAACCAGTTCTCACCTTGAGTTTCTCCAACATGGCCGCCTCGTCTGCAAAGCGCAGGTTGCCGCTGCCCACACCAAGCTTCTTGGCGAGGTCATTGAGGTTCACCTATAGAGGAACAGAGAGGATTATGGGACAGGAGGGGTGAGAAAAGAGAAGATGCTCTCAGGACGCAGCAGAGGAACGAGCCAAGCTGAGATTCACAGGAAGTTCACCTGAACATTTTTTCACTGTGGCAGCTTCACAGAGGTCAGAGGTCAAACATGTGACGCTCACAAAAACAAGAGGGATTCTGGGAGTTAAGATTTCCATCAGTGTTGTTCCCTCTGTGTGTCAGCAGGGGGCAGAGTCCTGCTACTCTGTTACAGATACAGATGACTGTGCTGGTGGTCCCCTCCCCCTCCCTGTTCAGCTTAATTAGCTCGTTAAGGAACAGCCAATCAGGTGACAGTTTGTTTTAGTTTAAAGGTAAGTGTTGTTTTATTGTGTAAAAAGTGTTTTGTGGAAACTGAGGGAGAGATGCAGATGTTGACCAGCTGTGTGTGTCTGTGAGGCGGAGCCTACCTGGCGGTCATGGCGAGCTGACACCAGCCACAGGCCTTTCTTCTTCTTATCTTTCAGGAACAGGTTTTTAGTAACGGCTCCTCTCACTTCCTGCAGGTGAGGCATCATTTCCTCCACCGTGAACACCTGCCGGGGGGCGGGGGGGTTAGAATATGTGAAAAGTGAAAGTGAGCGAAGGATCATGTCCAGGAAGAAGGGTCCATCACTGATCCTGATAAACATGTGTAATGAACCAGAGTCGTCTGATGTCATGTGTCAGACTCACCTGTTTCATCCTAACGTCACAGGTTCAAACCAGAAATATTCAGTTTCATTAAGAATGTTTGAACATTTGTACAACTGTGAGATTTGTACAACACAGTCAGACAGACTGGTGTCTCTGTTGTGTCCTCAGTGTGAGGCTCAGTGGCTCGACACGGGGCAGACGTGTCATCTTTTGGCGCCCTCTGCAGGTGGCTGCAGCTCAACGCGGCAGCAACGTGTCAGGTTGTAAAACCGGAAGAGACCGATCAGAAACTCGACAGGTGATCAGAAACTCAGGAAGTGACAGATGTGTGCGAGTCACTGAAAAGTCATTTCAAAATAAAACCGTCTGTTTATTGTTGATACGTGACGTTTTATGTTTGGAGAGCCCGTCGTTCCAGATCTCGTTTAAAAATGTGTCACTTTTGATTTCGCCTTGATCATACACACGTACAGACTACACCATGACCACATCTTCGCATTGATCCATATTCAAATGATCTTCTGGTGAATTCGGCCTATGAGTGACAGGCAGGGACAACTGTTAAAACAATAAGACGTAGTAAGGAAAACAGCTAAAACTCTGTTACAAAGCGCGTCGCATTGTGTTGGATAACGCCGAATGAAAATGTGA
The DNA here is from genome assembly GCF_046630095.1 of Trachinotus anak. Classification (NCBI taxonomy): domain Eukaryota; kingdom Metazoa; phylum Chordata; class Actinopteri; order Carangiformes; family Carangidae; genus Trachinotus; species Trachinotus anak. Next base: position 210,485 of record NW_027273903.1, read on the forward strand.
ATCCTTCCGGTTCAAACAGTGTCGATACATGTGTTTGAATGTGTTTATAAAAGTTACAGGATTCGGGTCAGTTTTAAAATGTGAAGTATTCTAACGCTGATTTGTTTTCAGTAGAGAGCAGTGTGTTCCTCTCTCTGTTCCGACTCCTCATGTCAGTCATGCAAACTGCTTTAAGACGGTCGCAGTATAAACCTGGTCCTGGTTTCTGTTAGCGGACTCACTGACAGGGAGCTGAGCGGGTTTCGGGTTCAGTTTTACCGGCGGGTGCTCCACGCAGGTGGTCTGGATGTTCAGAGTCTGCAGGTATTTCTGCAGCTCTGACCGCAGCTCCTCTGACATCTTCAGGAAACTGGTTTCAAAAGTCGATGGACAGACACGGACCTGGACCGACAGTCAGTGGACAGAGACAGCTGCAGGGAGGAGGAGGAGACTCTCTTCTTCTGCACCGAGGGTAACTCCAGCTGCGGTCACTACTGCCCCCTCTGGATTTAAGGTAGAAGCACCTGTGATGCAGTGAATCTGATATTATCAGATTATTAATCCTGATCACATTAAAGCAGATACTAAACAAACACTGAAACCTGGGCTTCATTTCTTTGAGTCTCTCCTGTGATGTTCACATCCTCCACTGATCTGAGAATGAGATGATACATTAACATCAGTTTGTATTGACTCCCACAGACTGTGTCATCAAACACAGTAAAGACACTGAATGACACATTGTCCCACTTCCACCTGAATGAAGTGTGTTATAAAACGTATTAGTCTGTGATGGATGAAGCGTTAACGCCCCACAGTGACCCGGTTAGAGACCGAGCTCAGCGTCACAGCACAGACTGAGCTGAAGAAGTTCAACTGCCAGAGGGACAAGACGGTGTCAATGACACCTTTACAAGTCAACTACAAGTCCCAGAGTGCATTGCTGTAAAAATGACCCATCAGTTTCAGACTGCAGTCATAGGCTGTGGTTCAGGAGGTCAGTGGTTTGATTCCGACTCCTCCAGTCCACGTGTTGAAGTGTCCTTGGGCAAGATACTGAACAACAAATTCCCCTGAAGGTGTGTGTGTGTGTGTGTCTGCTGAATAGAAGAAGTTGCAGTGGCAATAAGAAACAGCCTTCAGAGGAGAAAAGGATGAATAGAGGTAGAGGAGGGGGGTGGGGGGGTGGGGCGGGACATGTGAAACCAGCTGTGTATAACTTTATTTCTCTGCTGTGTATAAACTGTGAGATGATATTGATTATGGCCTCGAACAGGAAATGATGATGATTGTTTTCTGTTCCTGCAGCTTTTTACTGTGTCACAGAGTCACAGTCCAGAGTACATCCAACCTCCAACCTCCAACCTCCACGTCCAACCTCCACATCCAACCTCCATGTCCAACCTCCACGTCCAACCTCCACATCCAACCTCCATGTCCAACCTCCACGTCCAACCTCCACAACCAACCTCCAACCTCCACGTCCAACCTCCAACCTCCACATCCAACCTCCACATCCAACCTCCATAACCAACCTCCACGTCCAACCTCCAACCTCCACGTCCAACCTCCAACCTCCAACCTCCACGTCCAACCTCCACAACCAACCTCCAACCTCCACGTCCAACCTCCAACCTCCATAAACAACCTCCACGTCCAACCTCCAACCTCCACGTCCAACCTCCAACCTCCATAAACAACCTCCACGTCCAACCTCCAACCTCCAACCTCCACGTCCAACCTCCAACCTCCACATCCAACCTCCACGTCCAACTTCCACAACCAACCTCCACGTCCAACCTCCAACCTCCACATCCAACCTCCACGTCCAACTTCCACAACCAACCTCCACGTCCAACCTCCACGTCCAACCTCCAACTTCCACGTCCAACCTCCAACTTCCACGTCCAACCTCCACATCCAACCTTCCGACCTTCTCCTGTATCCATGGTGACATTCTGTATCCATATTGTTGTGTTGTCGTTATGTTGTCCATTGATGTGGCCTCAGCTGTAATTACTGAGAGAGACAACCTTCAATGTCCTCATTCCTGTGAACACTGTGTGTGTGTGTGTGTGTGTGTGTGTGTGTGTGTGTGTGTGTGTGGGGTCCTTCTACCTGTCAACCAGTGTCCTTCATTTCCTCAGCTTCCATCATTTTAACTGATGATTAAATGGATGCAGGGTTTTTGTCTCTCTCTCTCTCTCTCTCACACACACACACACACACACACACACACACACACACACACACACACACACACTGCAGCAGTGACTGTTATTACTAAACACTTCTTGTTTTATATAGAAACCAGGTGTTGGTGTCAGACAGATGTTCTCTCTCTCCCAGGTGGAGTACAATCATTAGGGAGACTCAGCTCACCTGGTCTGGCTCTGGTCCAGTAGCAGAGATTCAGTCTCTCTCTCCTCTGATCCCATCAGGTCTTCATTTTTGTCAGTCCTGATCCAGGACAGTCGTCCTTCACATCAGACTGAAGATGCTAAATAATGGACATTACAGCAGCTGATAGCAGCCTTCACAGATGGAGCCTGATCAGACAGAAGACAGCTCAGAACCAGCTCAGGACCGGCTCAGGACCAGCTCAATACCAGCTCAATACCAGCTCAGGACTGGCTCAGGACAAGCTCAGGACCAGCTCAGGACAAGCTCAGGACCAGCTGAGGACCAGCTGAGGACCATCTCAGTACTGGCTCAGGACCAGGTCAGGATCGGCTCAGAACCAGCTCAGGACCAACTCAGGGCCAGCTCAGGACCGGCTCAGTAATGGCTCAGTAATGGCTCAGGACTGGCTCAGAACCAACTCAGGACCAGCTCAGGTTCAACTCAGGACCAGCTCAGTGAAGTTACATCTGTTTATGCCCAAACTGTTTACCCTGGAATTTGATCTTGTCCAGTCTGTCCTCCATCATTGTGATGAGCGTGAGAGCCAACACACACACACACACACACGCTGATCTGTTTGTGTAACCAACTGTTCATCATTTCATCCGAGGTGAATTAATTCGCAGCAGTAGGTCAGACAATCAACATAATGACCCAAAGACCCACATCTCTGACCGTGTGTGTGTGGTTCTACCTCCCTTATAAATCTGTCTGTGTGTGTTCATGCTCCATCATTGTCTGCAGACTGACCACTGTGGATCAGTTTCTTCATCAGGACTCAGGCTGAAGCTGCAGGAGGTGATGATGGTGATGATGACAATGATGATGGACGTCTGCTTCACGTTGGTTTACTTAGTTCCAGTTTGAACTTGGAGCCTCCAGGGTTCAGGTTTTCAAAGTTCCCTTGGTCCAGACCCCGGTGATCAGATGGGTGAAGAGCCTGGACTCTGAGACAGAGACGGTTTCTTCTTCATCATCTTCATCAGAACGTTTCAGGATCTGATTCATCATCAGGTTCTTCCTCCTCCGCGGCGTCACTGGACTTGACTGTGTCTCTGGTCCAGGTCCTGGTCTCATTCAGGTACAGAGAACGTCCCTCTTGTAACAGGTGAAAATGTTGCTTGTTGAGCTTGTTCAGGGGTCACAGGTGGAGCATTGTTTATTTATTTATTCATCATCATCATCATGAAGGGTTAAAAGGTTAAAAATGAACATTCACACTGAAATCAAGACTCATCACAATATGATTCTTTTACATGTGGTTCAGTCCTGATCATTATAATTTATATTAATAATAAAAGTAACTTCTATAGGAACTAAAACTGCAGTGCACTACAAATTAGATGTAAATTATTACATTTAAATGAAATAAATATTCTAAATAAAATATGAATAAAGTGACATAAAATGGAGACACTCAACATTAAATTACAACTGTATCAAACACATTCAGACAAATGGATAAAAAGTGAACAAATAAATGTTGAAATGTTTCAGTTTGTGTTTTTCCAGACAAGGAAAAGTAATGTTTTCTTTTGTGAGAATCATCAGGACGAACACATTTAAAAATATGAAACATATATTCAGATGATCTCAGTTTGTTTTTCAGGCTGAACTGAATCAAAGCTTCAGACGTGTGTTTTGTTTTCAGTGTGTTCTTCATCAGCTGCTCCTCAGTCTTCGTTCCTCTTCTTCAGGCTTTATTTCATCTACATTACTCCTCCTGCTCCTCCTGCTCTTGTCCTCTCACCCCTCAGTCTGACTGGAGGCAGTTACTGTTGAAAAGGAGGCTGTGAGGTGACTGAGGGTTTTCATGAACTGGGTGCAGTCCTGCAGGGTGAAGGTTTGGTTTCAGACCTGATCCAGTTAAACACAAACAGAATCCTCCACAGTGTGACCAACAACAGACCAACAGAACATGTAGTCCAGTCCAGTCCAGTCTTCAAAGCAGTGAGAGCACAGGTGGAATTAACCATGACTGCAGATTGTGTCATGTAGAGGAGCAGGTCTGATTGAACCATTGTTAATGTGAGTGCGTTCACCTGTTTGACCTGATGAAGGTGACAGAAATATCAGCTTCATCATTGTCTGTAGTGACTGACACCTTTCTTCTTCTGTAGCTGTGACTGAGGCTCAGTGAGTCTGAGAGAGAGAGAGAGAGAGAGAGAGAGACAGATAGATAGAGAGAATTATTTTTATTTTTAAGAAACTTCATTTATAAAAAAAATCATGAAACAATCTCCATCATCATACAAACCGGAGCAGAAATCACACTGTGCTCACATATAAAAATCCTATTTGAATAAATGGTTGAAGAGCAGCTGTCCGTCCTTCACTGTGCAGGCTGCATCAGTACAACACCACTGAGACATGAACTCTGACAGGTTTCCAGTCAGACTGAAGAACCTAAAATCTACTCAACAGAGACAGTAAGTCTCCCCCTGACCCCTCCTCTATCTGCTGCTTCCTGCTTTTATAAATGGCTACCTTTGCCTGTCCCACAATGAAATTCAGCATTTGCCACTTTTTCGCCTCTTTTTTGTTCTATCCAGCTCCAAAGATAAAGCTCACCTTCCTCCATGTTTCACTGTGCTGAGAGAAAACTGTCTGCAGAGCCTCAAACAGCAGCTGCAGCCTGTCACAACCAGCGTAACAGTGAAACACAGTTTCAGCTGAGTGGCAGAACGGACACCCAGCAGACACACTGGGATTCAGTTTGGATGCAGAAGTGTTCACAGCTAGCGCCCCTGCAGGATCCTCCACTGGAGGTCACCTGCTCTCTTGTTTAGTGGGGCTTTATACAGCACCCTCCATACTGGTTTTCTCCCCTCTGCCACTTTGAAGTGTGGTCTCCACACAGAGTCCGTTCTGCTGCTCAGCTTGTGTTTGTTTAGAGCAACAACACAACATCTGTACAACATCTTCCCAGACAGCACGGAAAAGTCCGCTGCAGCAACCGAGTCAGAGGCGAGCAAAGCTCCCATGAGTCCAGTCCGGTCTATCTGTAGACCAAGGTTAGGGAAAGGGTCTGTGCTGTCCGGAACCTCCGTCCCTGCAGTGTATTCCTGCAGCAGGTCCGTCTCCTCAGCGCTGAGTCTCTTGGCCCAGGAGTCCAGGCAGGCTTTCTCTTGTCTGCAGGACCTCAGGCCCAGCAGAGAACCTACTGCTTCCGTGTGCTGAAGTTTCGGACCCACTACCTCCACCAGGTGTTTCAGTTTCACAGCTCGAGGCTGCAGGTCCCAGTCTGCTCCACTTAAAAAGAGTCCATACTCTAAACAGTCCTTGGTAAAAAGGTAGGAGATCGTGTATGTCTCTAAAAACACAGTGTATTAAAAACAAAGAGGTATCCAAACCCAGACCCTGTACTCTCTTTAAACTGATGCTTGTAAACGGCCTCCACTGCACATCATCAGACCCTGAGAGATAACGTTGTATGAAAACAAGTCTAAAAGCTGCCACTCTGCTCTGTTGATGAACTAGCCCCTGCCCTCCCTTTTCCTTTGATAAAACCAGCACAATTTGTGACACCCAATGTAATTTGTCCCAAAAAATCAGTTAAAATGGACTGTATCCTCTCCAGCAAACCAGCAGGGGACTCCAAACATGCCAGCTTGTGCCAGAGTGTGGATGCAACTAGGTTGTTGATGATTAGTACTCTCCCCCTGTAGGAGAGTTTTCATTTGGCTAATTTTCCTTCAATTTTTCCAACCACCCCCTCCCAGTTCTTCTTCAACCCCCAGGTACTTGAACCCCCCCCCCCCCCACAGCTGAGGCAGACCTGCAGTCCACCTTCCCACTGATACAGCTTCACTTTTAGCCCAGTTGAGTTTTGCAGCAGAGATTTTTCCAAATTTCCCAACAGTCCTTTCAACCACACTGACATCTTTTTGATTTTTTACAAAAACCACAACATCATCTGCATATGCTGATAAAACAACTCATGTGTTAAAATCTGGTAAAAACAGGCCATCAATTAAAGTACGAAAGTCATGCAACGGAGGTTCAATAGAAAATGCATATAACATCCCAGACATGAAGCGGCCTTGTCTGATGCCCCAGGACACATTAAAAGGTTTACATAAAACACCATAAATTTTCAGTACACTTTCAATGTCCTCGTACAACACCTTGATCTTGGCCATAAAACCAGGGTTAAGGACAAACCTTTCCAACACCCTCCACAGGTAACGGTGTTCAACCCGATCAAATGCTTTTTCCTGGTCCAGAGAAATTAGACCAGCATCTGCAGACGTGTGATGTGAATCATTAAAACATTCATCAAAAACTTCCACCATGTCCTCACTCAGTTCAGGCCAGAAAATTTTATAAACTCTGGCGGCAGCCTGTCAATGCCGGGGGCTTTGTCCCCCTCAAGTTTTGCAGGGCTTTAAAAAGTTCCTCTGCAGTCACTGGGCCCCCCAACCCCTTGTAGGTTTCTTCAGAGACTCTGGGCAGCCCCCTGCAGAAGGAGCTGAACTCTTCCTTGCCTTCTTCGTACTCGCTGCTGTACAGCAGAGAGTAAAAGTCCACAGCTCTCCACCTGATGTCCTCGGCCTCTGTCAGCAGCCTCCCTGTGGGCGCCTGCAGAGCGGGAATCATCCTGCTCTGCCCATTCTTCCTCTCCAAACGTGAGTCCATCAATGCAGCGCTCTGAAAGCGAGGCCGGACAAGTGCCCCGTGCACCTTCGTGCCCAGCAGGTCAGCCAGCAAGGCCTTTTCAGATCTGAGGTCTTCAACACATCCTCTTCTTTCTGTGGATCCTGCAAGACTTTGCAGCTCCACTATCTCAATCTCCAGATCCCTCATAGATCTGGTGATGTCCCAAGAGACACTCAAAGTGTACTGTTGACAAAGCTGCTTTGTTTCAGTTTTTCCACAATCCCACCACTGCTTCAGAGATGCAATCTTATTTTTCCTTGACTTAAAAATTTCCCCCAAAAAATCCAAAAGTGTATTCAAAATGTTCATGTAAGAGCAGGGCAGTATTAAAATGCTAATAAGGGGATCTATGTTTGATCTTTGCTACAAAAACCTCACGTTACCATCGCATGGTCTGAGAAACCCACAGGAAGAATCCTACATCCTTTAAAAACACTAAAATTATGTTTAAAAGAGTACAAATGATCCATCCGCGCCATAGTAACGGTCTTTTCTACACTGTGAACCCATGTGAGCTGCCTGACATCCTTGTCTCCATACGTCCACCAGCCCATGTGTCTCTGTCAGCTGTCTCATCGCTCGTCTGGAGGCTGCATGAGGTTCAATGTGGTTCCTGTCCAACAAGTCGTCCTCTGTACAGTTAAAATCCCCCCCAACAATAAAAGGTCCTCAGGCCCACATTGACTCAGAGTCCTGCTCAGGTCACTCAGAAACTGAACTCTGTCTGCTCCCACATTTGGAGCATAAACATGAACAAAGATTAAAGTGTTAGTTTCATATTTGGCTTTAATGATCAGTAGCCTCCCCTCCACCACTTCTTCCACCTCACAGGACTGAGGAACAGAGTTTTTAGAAAAAAGTACTGTCCCCCCTCTACTCGTCTGCTTTAAGTGGCTGAAAACAACTTCACCCTCCCACTCTTTTTTCCAGTCAGACTCGTTCTTACTGTCACTGTGTGTTTCCTGCACCAACATGACATCGATGAACTTCAGCCTCAGCAGCTCAGAGAGACAGGCTCTGTTCCTCACATCCCTCGCTCCATTTAAGTTAAGAGTTGAGACTTTAGGTCAGTCATAAAGGTTGATGTGAGAAAGACACAAACCAACAAGACAAACAGCTGGAGATGAGTTCTGTTACACTGCCTCTGACTTCTCATGTTGACTCTGTCTTTTGTCTATCTTCAGCAGGATTTTCTTTAACCTGTAGATCTCCTGGTCAGTGTTGGCTTTCTAAAAGCTGCTGAGCCTCTGTCTGCCTCCATTACAGCCTTCCTCCTCCTCCTCCTCATCTGTGTTATACTATATTTCCTCCAGCTGTTGCTGTCTGTCCCCCCTCTGGTTACTACTCCCTTCTTAGCCTGAGAGCCACATGTAGTCACTGTCTGCTTCCTCTTCAACCTCGAAACACCACAAACCTGCTCCTCCTCTACCAGCTCCTCAACAACGCTGATCACTGCACCTCCTACAGCCTGCTCCTCCATCTTTTTATCATTTTCACTTTCCTTTTTAGAGTTTTCCCTCTGATTTACAGATCTCCTGTCTGTTCTGTCTCTTCTCTGTCAGTTCTTCACTGCTCTGAGAAGGACAGTCCTGTTCCTCCTCCACCAGCTCCTCATCACTGCTGCACTCTGCTCCTTCAGCATCTTCACCTTTATCAGCTTTACCTCCTCCAGCCTGCTCCTCCACCTGCTTCTCATCATTATCACTTTTCTCTTAAGATTTTTCCCTCTGTTTGGAAGTGCGATCACTTTGCTCTGTGTCCTGTCTCCCCTGTGTCATTTCTTCCCTGTTTGACCTGTTTTTATTCTGGGTGTTTCCATCTTTTCCACCTGAGGACGTTTTCTCAGGACGGGCTCGCACCAAGTGACCCTCCTCCCCACAGCCAAAACACTTCAGAATCCCCGAGGTCACAAAGGTCACATAAACAAAATCCTCCACCTTCAGATTAAAGACCAGATGCTCTCTCTGTCTCTCTGTCTCTCTCTGTCTCTCTGTTTCTCTCTGTTTCTCTCTCTCTCTCTCTGTCTCTCTGTCCTCTATGTCTCTGTCTCTCTTTCTCTCTGTCTGTCTCTCTCTCTCTCTCTGTTTCTCTCTCTCTCTCTCTGTCTCTCTGTCCTCTATGTCTCTGTCTCTCTCTCTCTCTGTGTCTGTCTCTCTCTCTCTCTCTGTCTCTCTGTCTGTCTGTCTCTCTCTCTCTGTCTCTCTGTCTCTGTGGTGGATGGAGGACAAACCGGTTCCTGGTTCAGTGTTGTCAGTTGTTTTATTTCACTGTTTCAGTTTTACCTCTACCTGCTGCACACCTCACCTGTCAGTCAACTCTCTCTCTCTCTCTCTCTCTCTATGTGCAGACAGTGTGTGAGGGGGGCCAGGAGGCGGGGGACTATGAACGGCGGGAAGAGCGCACTGCTGCGGTCCACGCAGAACCGGTCGTTGGAGACCGTGGAGCTGTCAGCGGCGCCTGCGTGGAGCGGCAACGGCTCGGCGGTGGATGCTTACCGGGCAGTGGAGCTCCAGCTTCCCGCCTCGGCCGCCGTAACGGTGAGTAACTTTTCAGTTTATTGTGCTGCACAGTTTGTAGGCCTGGACTCGGCTCCCTGATGTTGTCAGTCTGTCACCAGACTCCATTGAAAACACGAGCAATTTAATATTTACATTCTTATCAGTAAATACAGACCATAATGTTTCTGACATCTGGTAACTGTCCAGGTTATAAACAAACAGTGGATCCTGCTGAAATAAGAAAAGCTTCTATAATCATTTAAATGAGGACGAACAGTGAACAGATTTCACTGTTTCTCCATCTGCTGTTGGCAATAAGTAAATAAATATCAAAAACACATTTTGTCAGTGAGGTTGGTTTGTTGCTGTTCCCTTAGCTGCATCTGTCCTGTATTAATTAACGGTGGCTCCTACTGATCAGCTAATAAAACTTTAATGACCTGTTTCACTTTGGGAACAGCAGAGAATAAGGTGGAGCGTCACAGCATCAACACACAGGAATAAATAACAGGTTTCATTTCACAGTGACGGCATGAATGTGGTCATGTTTGAGCTGTAATTCTGCTGTGAGCTTGCAGCTCTGCATATGAGGAGCCTGGAAACTGAATATTCACAGACAATCACAGCATTCACTATGTGTTGTACTGGGGCTGAGGAATCAGTTGAAATATTGTCAAAATCACAATTAGACAAAGTGCAATGTCCAAATCACAGGAGCTGCAGTTTTTTGTGTCACAACAGACCATAAATGAAGTGTTGTGGTTCTACACGTCATGTTCTCCAGATACATGTTCTACATGTTCTCCAGACACAGAGGAACAAAAATCACATCATCAGTGAAAATGAAAAAATGACCATTCACACTGAAATCAAGACTCATCTCACAATATCTGCTGTTCAGCTCTTCATTATACTGAGCTCACTGACAGACAGAAACAGGGGGGGTAACGGGGGGTAACAGGGGTTAACGGGGGAAGCTGACAGTACAGTGTGTCTCTTGGATGCATCAGCATGAAATGCTTGAATGCAGCTTTCCTCCTCTGAGGGCTTTGTTTGCTTCATCAGACAAGCTGCTGTTTGTGTGTCTGTGTCTGTGAAGTCACACAAGCTGGTCCTGTAAACACACACATGACTTCACACACAGCTGCACAAGACAAAAAAGATGAACTGTGTGAATCACATCAGGTGTGAACACACACAGATAAATGGAGGCAGGAGTCAGTTCCTCCTTTATCTCTCTGCTCCACCGACACCTTGGAGCTGTGCTGACGTCACACTTCATAGCTGAAAGGTCGACTTTATTTCCTCTTCCAGTGGCGAGGTCAAACACAGACCTGCAGGATGTTCAGCTGATTGCAGGAGGATGATAATGGAGCATCCACATTCCTTCCTGAGTATCATATTGTGTGTCTAGTCTTGACTGTGTATTAGCTGGCAGCTGTGTGTTGTTGAACAAACACATATTGACGTCTTGTTCAGAACGTCCATCCATGCATCTGCAAATGCTGTATTGATGGAACATGGATGAATGTGTGGGTTTATAAAGCTGCTGAAGCTGCCAGCTCTGGTTCAGTGTCAGGCCAACTTTCCACAGTTTTTTAAATGACAGACAGAAAAACATCTGATTCTAGAAGACTATTTAAAGACTGGACTTTGGGAGGGGGTCAACAATGACCAGCTCACTCTTTAGAGTACAGTGTCATGTGATCAGTTTGACCTCTTAGACCCTCCCTACTACTTTCAAAGTAAAAGCTGGGACAAATGGAGACAAAGAGTATCAACTGTTGTCTGTATCATATTTGAAAATGCGTTGTTTTATCTAGTATTGACCATGGTTGTTTCCTGTTGTAGCTGCTGGTCAAAGATGATTGGGTACACAGAAGCAGCTGAAGAAGATGGAGTCAGACATGAGTGTTCATATGACTACGCTCAGATCTGATTGTGCTCAATTTTGTTTGTAGTCCAACCCTGAAGTCATCATCACCTGGTTCCCTCCACAAACAGCCAATAGAATTTTTCCGTTGTGTTTTGGATGATTAGAAAAAATAATCAACAGTGTCTGATCCTGACAGGTTTTGTTCAGCAGGATAATCTTCACTAATAATAACAATAATCTTCACTGTCCAACCGTATGTCAGTGGGTTCGACTGTTGGTCAGTCTGTCTGGCTGTTGTCAGTCTGTCCAGCTGTTGGTCAGTTTGTCTGGCTGTTGGTCAGTCGGTCCGACTGTTGGTTCATCATTTTCCATGAACATGTACAAACATTCATGTTTCCACCTTGTTCACTGCAGCGTCTGTAACAGACTCAACTGTATTGTAGCAGTAACCTGGGATGAATCATCTCTAAACTGCAGCATGGTGGCATTGTTAGCAGATAGTATTGTGTCATGACCTCTGCTGTTGTTGTGTTGTTGGAGTTGTTCAGCAGAAAACATTAAGATAAGTATCGATCAGTCTGTGGTAAACAGGGATTTCAGCCTTGGTCTGGTTCAACACTGAGAGCTCCTCACACTCTGTGTTCAACAAAGATCTTCTACTGCAGACAGAGACCAGCAGAAAATATGTGGAGACTGATTTATTTTAAAGTAAAAACCTAAAATAAATTCTGTCTGTGGAATGATTCAGTCAGTGGACTGTGACCACTGGACAGGTCAGGTGGTTCAGGATGTAATGATGATACAGATCAGAGATCTCTTCTTCTTCTTCTGGTTTTTATTAATGGCTGCAGGAGCCAGGGAGAAGTTATTGATCTGTGTGAGATTCAAACACTGACCTGAATCAGTTTTGTAATTCCTGTTGTGTAAGAGACCATGAACACACACACACACACACACACACACACACACACACAGTAAATGTCGATGGTTGTCATGTGATGCAGCGATTCAGTCAGCTGTGGTGTGGGAAGCTTTCAAGGCTGACTGATGAAAAGAGGACACACACACACACACACACACACACACACACACACACACACACACACACATACATACTTGTACTTCTATCTTTGTGAGGACACTCATTGACATAATACATTCCCTAGCCCCTTACCCTAACCTTAACCATCACACCTGAGAGCCTAACCCTGACCCTGACCCTGACCTTAACCTAAACCTAATTCTAACCATAACTCTAAAACCAAGTCTTAACCCTCAACATGTGATTTGAAGGTGTCTCAAAAAGTGAGGACCGGCCAAAATGTCCTCACTTTCCCAAAATGTCCTCACTCTGTTAGTAAAATACTTTTTTTGGTCCTTACTATGTAGCAAGTACAAGTGTACACACACACACACACACATACACCCACACACACACACACACACATACACACAGACACACAGACACATAACACACACACAGCTGTAGGACAGAGTGACAACACCTGACACTGACTGTTTCTGACAACAGTCTGACTTTCACACAGAGTCAAGATGAACACTGTGGTTTGAACATTAACTGATGTTTCATCAACAGAAACTTGACTCATTGATAATCTAATAATCAATAAATAATCATCATTAGCTGCAGCTGTGACTGAGATAAAGAGGTTAAAATTAACATTAACAACATGACTGCTTTTAATTTAGACAGAGGACTGTGTGTGTGTGTGTGTGTGTGTGTGTGTGTGTGTGTGCGTGCGTGTGTGTCAGGTTGTGTCTCTGTAGTGTTTGTGGTCGAACTGTTCAGATGCTAATGTTTTATTTTCACAGCTGTTTGTGTTTTCAGCTTCACACAGGAGATTATGTGATTATAATGTTCATGTGTTTTTCTGAGCGTCATTGGAAGCATTGGATTATTTTAATGGGGGAGGTGTTCACATTTAAAGGGAAAATCAAAGGTTTGACAGATTTGAGTAGAAAATTATTTTTTGGAGTTAAAATCAATCTGAGAAAACCAGCAGATTAAAAGACTCATGACCTTCAGTTCAGTAACTGAGGCCCAGAGGAAGCAGAGGACAGAGGACAAGCATGGTCAACCTGGACCCGTCAGGGAGACTGAGACTGCCTAACGATCAGACCAAGTGAGACGCAGCAGCAGGGGATGAAGCTCTGAATCCTCTGTGTCAGGCCACGCTGCCTCCACGTGCCTCAGCTCATCTGCTGACAGATTTGTGACCTTGTGGCAAAATAACAAAAGTGAGTGCTGACGAGATGGAAAACATTTTAACAATGAGGTTATAGTCAGAACCACAGACTGCAGGAACAGCGTAGGGTCTCCCAGCTCCATCAGAGGGAACATGTAGTTGATCTGAACCCTGAACTCTGCAGTGTTAGAGCCTTACTGCTCATTTCCACTGTCTCTCAGTAATCCTCTACAGTTTGGAACCTACTTCTGTCTCTAATGAACCAGACAGGAGATTAAATTTTAGATTTATCTGTTGAAAGAATCAGATCCCAGAGGACGAGACGAATGTTTGGATACAAAGCTCCTGTTTAGAGTTCGAATGTGTTCAGCTGCAGTTCCTCTAATGGCCACTAGATGGACCTCCAGCTAGGTGTAAAGTTTTCTGGTTTTCTGCATGTTACATTAAAACAATTAAGAGACTAAGTACAACCCTGTTCAACCATGTGTTTGGATCAGTGACTGTTTTTCCTTATGTAACATAACAAAAGTGGATTTGAACATGTAATGAGTACACCTGTTCCTAAATACACCTGTGCCATGTGCTGTAGCACTGTGACTCTACTGAAGTGAATTGTACATATAGTTCACGCCATAACGTTACACTTAAGTACAGCAACTGATGTGATGAGCATTGTCCCTCTCTGGTGCGGCCATATGCTAATGACTGTTAGCCATATGATAAAGGCTGTTTGCCACTGAGCGTGGCTTAGTTTCACCACTCACATTAGCTATATGATATCAAAACATTTTAATTCATGTGTATATCTAATGTAAGAAGTGGAACGTGACGTTGATGGAACGTGAAGTTGGTGGAACGTGAAGTTGGTGGTACAGTGTTGACTCATGTTCGTGCTTGTTACATTGCTCTTATAAAGTATTGACTCCAGCTGCTTTAATGAGGTTCTGTCATTGAATCCAGTCATATTATTGTTCTGTTCTCATCCAGTAGCTTCAAAAACACAGAACATGACTCACTTATCTGAGGCTCAGTGTTTTGTTCAAAGGTCAACAGGTTCAAAGGTCAGCCTGTGCACAAACAAACAGCTGTGTCCAGAAATTCGGCCTGAGTCAGTGGTGTGTTGTAGTTTCCTGCTGATTCTCAGGCTGCAGTCAGGTGGATGTGTTTGTTTCCTGCTGTATTAGCTCGGCTGTCAACACAAGTAGGACTCCATCACTGTCGGACTCCATCACGGCCAGACTCCATCACTGTCAGCACATCCTTCATGTGGTTTTAAAGCTGACTGAGCTGAAGAGCTTCACACACACTGACACATTCAAAGCAGATGTCACTGATGTGACTGCAGCGTTTGATCTGGTTTCATGGGTCACTGCAGGAGATGTGAAGCATTAGCATCACACCAGAGCCACACTGATACTGTTCTCTGATTGGCTGGATGGTGTGTGTTAAACTGTTTAATGCACAAGTGGTTTTGTTTGAGTTAGATTACACATGTCATGACATGTTGTGTTTAAGACTCTGTAACCATGGCAACACGCTGAACCCACAGCAGCCCAGAAACATTTACATGACTGTAGGTTTGGTGAAAATTAGTTTCATGATGTTTTTGAAGTGATGGTTGATCATCTTATCTCTTCTTCTGTTACTGTGATACGTCAGTGATGGTTCGAACAGAGATGACGTCACATCACCTCATGATGATCTCTGTCACTTCTCCAGTCGTTATGTAATAACACAGAAAAAGAACCTTGTAGATTTTACTCTCGGTTCAAACTGATTATAATATAATATAATTAGATTATAATATAACTTATAGTAATATCACTGATTATAATATGTGATTATAATATAACTGATTCTCAGTGAATATTTGTGTTTTACATTTGTACAGGTGACTGTGATTAACGTGCTGCAGTGTGTAAAGTATTTTAAAACACCAAGTGTGAGTACATGTGATTCATGAGTGTGTGCAGGGAGTTCATGTAGAGGGTCTGGTGATAGTGGGAGTGCACTGTAATGCCAGGGTCCATAGGATTTTTAATAATATTATTACAGCTCATTTGTTTTCAGTCTCATTAATCGGACTGATCCTCTGACTGACCTTGTCTGTGAATAGCTGAGCCTCATATTTCTGATGGCAGTGAACTAATTTATTCTGTTAACGTGGCAACGGGGAGTCAGGATGAAGAGATGTGAGACATACCGGGGGGGGGGGGGGGGGGGGGGGGGGGGGTTAATGAGAAACAGAGACTTGTGGAGATATCAGGGTTTCAGGAGGAATTAGGGCTGGTGGTTGGTGATTAGTGAGTCTGTGGATGTGACCGTTTCTCACTGTGTTGAATAATAATGTCAGTGATATGACAGATTTTTAATCTCCTTATAGTTTCATGTCACTTCAGCTTTAATACAGTGACCAGGCTCAAGCTTTAAACTCAAACTGCAAACTCTGAATATTTAAGTTTCACTAAATGTTACTGAAGGTGAAATAGTTTCATAGTTGCAGAGTGGACAGTTTCATTTTTATTTAACTGACCTATGGGTGATTCTGGTTTGTGAAAGGTTCAGCTGTAGGAGGTACAGGTGCATACAGGTGAGATATCACTGAAAGACTCCCTTGAGTATCTGAAGTTAATTAACTTCCTGTCTTTGTCCTGTTTCCCACCTTGTTGATTGACTGCCCCACCCTAATGTGTTTGTGCTCATCTGGTCTCTGTAAGTTGGTTCTGTCTTCTGACTGTTCCTCAGTCAGAGCTGAACACAGACGTGAAGGACACACCGAGTTTCAGTGTGATTATCTCCACGGTGATGAAACGTCCAAGAGACATTTCTCTGCCTGCAGAACTTCATTCAGGATCTTCATGTTTTTACATTTCCTTCAGTGTCACAGTGATTCAGTGACAGTCTGTACATCATGAAACACTGCACAAAGAGCCTATAGGCTCACTGAGATGTCACTGTATCCATGGCAACCTTATACTTCCTGTTTTTCATCTGTTCATATAAGGGACAACTTTAATATTTGATTGGTTTAAATGGTTTGAATGTATCATGATGAACAGGAAAACATTTGGTATTAAGGTCCAAGCTCCTCTGGAGCTTTCAATCATATCACATGATAAACATGGAAAGAATTTTAAATTGGGGAACAGTAACATCTGTTTTTTCCTAACATCTGGGCATCTTCATCCACTGACGTTTGACCCGTTGAGTTAAAGGTCACATTTCGTCACAGTCTGATCTCAGTCAGAGGAAACGCTGGTTTCACTGAAGGCGGTAAAACTGACCTGCAGCATCGACATGTTTCATGTATTTCTGTTTTCTATCCTCCAGGTGGCGATGGTGCCCAAGGCCCCGTACCCCTTCCCCACGGTGGATGTTCCTGACCATGCCCACTACACCATCGGCTCCGTCATCCTTGCCATCGGCATCACCGGTATGGTCGGCAACTTCCTGGTCATCTATGCCTTCAGCAGGTGAGACCGTCTCTGATTTCCTTGTTCGGTCACATGTCTTTTAATAATATAATAATAATAATCAATAAAGATGTTTGATTAAATGAAATACAAACATTGAAAACAATCAGTGTTTTATTCCTGAACACACATACACACACAGTTTGATTCTGACTCTCAGACACTGAAAGGAGGAACCAGCTCAGGGTCTGAGTTTGAGAGGGGACTGATTTGACAGCTGCTCTCTCACTCAGACTGATGTAATGGACTATGGGGGTTTTAGCTCAGCTTCCTCTGTGATGAGGATCAGGACCTGAATCTTTAATCACAACAGAAAACGTCTTTATCTCAAACACAGACTCTTTGTTCTGACAAAGCCTCTGCTCTTCAGACCCGTTGGACCCACATATTGATCGCAGCGTTTATGGGGCAGGTATTGATCCTTCATGAGATCCTGATCCACGATGGAGGTCCCATTGATCACATGTTAATTTTAGAACTGAGGCAGCACTAAGTGATTTTTCCATGTCCTCTAAACCAGAGTGGACTCTGTCCTCAGATCGTCCTGACGCCTGCTGGTCTGTGACCATGTGATCACCTGAAGTTAAAGAGTTAGAGAGACCCTGAAGAAACAGCATCTTCAGGGTCTGAATGAACCAGACCTCAGACACAGTCAGTAGTGTCACTCTGTACATCACCAACATATTTATTCTGTCAACCTGATAAAAACCACGTGTGGTTGAATCCAGATCACGTCCCAGAACCTGATGAGTCACAGAGTCTGGACTAATGACGGCATGAGGGATTTAGAGACCAGAACCAGAACAACAACAGCATCAGTGGTCGGTTCACACCTGTGTGTGTGTGTGTGTGTGTGTGTGTGTGTGTGTGTGTGTTGCAGGAGCCGCAGCCTCCGGACACCAGCCAACATGTTCATCATTAACCTGGCGATCACAGACCTGTTGATGTGCGTCACTCAGACACCGATCTTCTTCACCACCAGCATGAACAAGAGGTGGATCTTTGGAGAGAAAGGTACCAACACACAACACTGACACACAACACTGACAAACAACACACACTGACACACAACACTGAGCTCAGCTGTAGAGCCGTCAGCCATAGAGCTGTCAGCCATAGAGCCGTCAGCTGTAGAGCTAGCGTAGAGCTGTCAGGCGTAGAGCCGTCAGGCGTAGAGCCGTCAGCTGACTCACTGATGTTTGGCTTGTGGTGGTGGAGCAGAGTCAGTAGTTTATACCTGTCCTGTGTCAGAGCAGGACTTTTATCACCTGTGAGGAAACAGGATCAACACTGATGCTTGTTAAAGAGTCAGAGAACCTACTAAATATGCTCCAGATGATTACCATTATGTAGGAAATATATTTATTGATCAGTATTGATCATAGAGCCATCAGTGACTTCCCAGCAGCAGTGGTGGGTTCTGACTGAAACGTTTCTTTAATGAAGGAAGTGAAGATCTGATCTGACCTTCACTCTGTCAGAGGTTTTCATTTCCCAGCATCACTGTAATGAAAATGGCTCAGAAAGAACATTAGAGTGGATCCTCCTCTGTCTCAGAGACGCTCCGAGGTCATTTTAATATGACAGAGACGAGTTCACTGGGTTTTTATGGAGAGAGAGAAGACAAGCAGCTGATGGTGATTATGTCTGGCTGAGTTTAAAGTGAAGAACACAGTGAAGTGAAGTTGGTGTGAAAGAAACAAAAGACAAAACTCCACATTTTAACATTGTTTTATCTGAAGTGTTGATCTCCATCAGAAGATATATTTGTGGTTTTAAGAACCAAAAACCATCTCAGTGTAGTTTTACATCTCCTCTCTCAGGCTTCTCTCTGGAGCTCTAGTAACAACAGGTCAGTCAGCCAATCAGAAGAGAGGATCAGATAAAAATATTCTAAAACATTTACTGTATTTCTGTTTCTATACACGCACACATGCACGCACGCACACACACACGACCACATACTGTCCCTGCATCACAAAGATCCATTCTTCCTCCTAGAAACCACTTCTTCTACCTGCAGAACTCCATTCAGATTCCTGCTGTTTTTAAGTTTCCTTCAGTGTCACAGTGATCCAGAGACAGCTGCCTGACCATCATCATACGCTGCATACAGTTCAGGTTCACCTGTCCCCAGGTTTTTGTTGATGAGATGTTTACACTGAACACTGTAGATCATCCAGCTCCATCAGATAAATGACGTCTGTCTGTAGGCTGTGAGCTCTACGCCTTCTGTGGCGCTCTCTTCGGGATCTGCTCCATGATCACGCTAATGGTCATTGCCATCGACCGGTACTTCGTCATCACGCGACCTCTGACCTCAATCGGTGTGTTGTCACGGAAACGGGCCTTCCTCATCCTCATGGCCGCCTGGATCTACTCTCTGGGGTGGAGCCTGCCGCCATTCTTCGGCTGGAGTGAGGAGACACACACACACACCTAAAGCTGTTTGGTCAGTTTTTTAAGTTTGAAGGTTTGAATGTAGATGTTATTGATCATCAGTTTTTCTGTCTGCAGTGTGTTCACAGCTCTGATGGTTAATTGTCTGATTAATTAATAATAAAATAAATTAATAAAGTTTTATATTAAGTTGATTTCACTTCCTGTTTGATACTTTTTTTTTTTTTTTTTCAGGCAGAAAAAAACTTTAGAGAATCACAGGAGACTAAAGCTCTCTCTGTCTATGTCTTGCTCTCTCTGTCTTTGCCTGTGTCTCTCGCCCCTGAGGTGCCTATGTCCCAGAGGGTCTGCTGACTTCCTGTACGTGGGACTACATGACCTTCACACCTTCAGTGCGAGCATACACCATGCTGCTCTTCATCTTCGTCTTCTTCCTGCCGCTCTTCATCATCATCTACTGCTATGTCTTCATCTTCAGAGCCATCCGCACCACCAACCAGTGAGTGTGTGTGTGTGTGTGTGTGTGTGTGGTGTTTTCAGTGTGTGTGTGATTCATCACAAGTTCTACACACAGTAACTTTGTTAAAATTTTGATTGTACCATTAATGGAACATTTCATTTACCTGTGTGTGTGTGTGTGTGTGTGTGTGTGTGCGTGTGTGTGTGTGTGTGTGTGTAGGGCTGTGGGGAAGATCAGCGGCAGCACTCATAGTCACAGCAGCGGTCGTGACTCGGTGAAGAGTTTCCACCGGCTGCAGAACGAGTGGAAGATGGCGAAGATCGCCCTGATTGTCATCCTGCTCTACGTCATTTCCTGGTCGCCGTACTCCACTGTCGCTCTCACTGCCTTCGCCGGGTAAACAGATGAAACAGCTGCTCACTGTGTCACTAACGTCACCTTTTAAATCAGCCACCATCCAGATGTTGAAATCTCCAGCTGCAGTTCCTCTAATGTCCACTAGGTGCTGCACTCCAACAGTGTCTGACCTTGTCTCCTCAACTGAGGAAAGAAGTGAAGGAGATGTCTTCAGGACTTAGGAAAGCAGAGCCACCTTCCACTAGGGCACTAGGATTTTTTTGAACCAACTTTATTCATAACAGACGATAGAGTCCTTTCTACCAGCAACACGGTTCTCTGTGTTCTCTGTATTCTCTGTATTCCTCACTGGTTCCCTCACTGTGTCCTTCACTGTGTTCCTCTCTGTGTTTCTCACTGTGTTCCTCTCTGTGTTTCTCACTGTGTCCCTCACTGTGTTTCTCACTGTGTCCCTCTCTGTGTTTCTCACTGTGTCCTTCGCTGTGTTCCTCTCTGTGTTTCTCACTGTGTCCTTCACTGTGTCCTTCACTGTGTCCCTCACTGTGTCCTTCACTGTGTTTCTCACTGTGTCCTTCACTGTGTCCTTCACTGTGTCCCTCACTGTGTCCTTCACTGTGTTTCTCACTGTGTCCCTCACTGTGTCCTTCGCTGTGTCCCTCACTGTGTCCTTCACTGTGTTCCTCACTGTGTTTCTCACTGTGTCCTTCACTGTGTCCTTCACTGTGTCCCTCTCTGTGTTTCTCACTGTGTCCCTCACTATGTCCTTCGCTGTGTCCCCCACTGTGTTTCTCACTGTGTTCCTCTCTGTGTTTCTCACTGTGGTCCTCTCTGTGTCCTTCATTGTGTCCTTCACTGTGTCCCTCACTGTGTCCCTCTCTGTGTTTCTCACTGTGTCCCTCACTGTGTTTCTCACTGTGTCCTTTACACAGTGTTTCTCACTGTGTCCTTCGCTGTGTCCCTCTCTGTGTTTCTCACTGTGTCCCTCACTGTGTTCCTCTCTGTGTTCCTCTCTGTGTTCCTCACTGTGTTCCTCACTGTGTTCTCTGTGTTCCTCACTGTGTTTCTCACTGTGTTCCTCACTGTGTTTCTCACTGTGTTTCTCACTGTGTCCCTCACTGTGTCCTTCACTGTGTTTCTCACTGTGTCCCTCACTGTGTCCTTCGCTGTGTTTCTCACTGTTTTCCTCTCTGTGTTTCTCACTGTGGTCCTCTCTGTGTCCTTCATTGTGTCCTTCACTGTGTCCCTCACTGTGTCCCTCTCTGTGTTTCTCACTGTGTTCCTCACTGTGTTTCTCACTGTGTTTCTCACTGTGTTCCTCACTGTGTTTCTCACTGTGTCCCTCTCTGTGTTCCTCTCTGTGTTCCTCACTGTGTTTCTCACTGTGTTCCTCTCTGTGTTTCTCACTGTGTTCCTCACTGTGTTTCTCACTGTGTTTCTCACTGTGTTTCTCACTGTGTCCTTTACTGTGTCCCCCACTGTGTTTCTCACTGTGTTTCTCACTGTGTTCCTCTCTGTGTTCCTCACTGTGTTCCTCACTGTGTTCTCTGTGTTTCTCTCTGTGTTCCTCATTGTGTTCTCTGTGTTTCTCACTGTGTTTCTCACTGTGTTCCTCTCTGTGTTCCTCACTGTGTTCCTCTCTGTGTTCCTCTCTGTGTTCCTCTCTGTGTTCCTCACTGTGTTCCTCTCTGTGTTCCTCACTGTGTTCCTCTCTGTGTTCCTCACTGTGTTCCTCTCTGTGTTCCTCTCTGTGTTCCTCTCTGTGTTCCTCACTGTGTTCCTCTCTGTGTTCCTCACTGTGTTCCTCACTGTGTTCCTCTCTGTGTTCCTCACTGTGTTCCTCTCTGTGTTCCTCACTGTGTTCCTCTCTGTGTTCCTCTCTGTGTTCCTCACTGTGTTCCTCTCTGTGTTCCTCACTGTGTTCCTCTCTGTGTTCCTCTCTGTGTTTCTCACTGTGTTCCTCTCTGTGTTCCTCTCTGTGTTTCTCACTGTGTTTCTCACTGTGTTCCTCTCTGTGTTCCTCTCTGTGTTTCTCACTGTGTTCCTCTCTGTGTTCCTCTCTGTGTTTCTCACTGTGTTTCTCACTGTGTTCCTCTCTGTGTTCCTCACTGTGTTCTCTGTGTTCCTCTCTGTGTTCCTCTCTGTGTTCCTCTCTGTGTTCCTCACTGTGTTCTCTGTGTTCCTCTCTGTGTTCCTCTCTGTGTTCCTCTCTGTGTTTCTCTCTGTGTTTCTCACTGTGTTTCTCACTGTGTTCCTCTCTGTGTTCCTCTCTGTGTTTCTCACTGTGTTTCTCACTGTGTTCCTCTCTGTGTTCCTCACTGTGTTCTCTGTGTTCCTCTCTGTGTTCCTCTCTGTGTTCCTCACTGTGTTCTCTGTGTTCCTCACTGTGTTCCTCTCTGTGTTTCTCGCTGTGTTTCTCTCTGTGTTCCTCTCTGTGTTCCTCTCTGTGTTCCTCTCTGTGTTTCTCACTGTGTTTCTCACTGTGTTCCTCTCTGTGTTCCTCACTGTGTTCTCTGTGTTCCTCTCTGTGTTTCTCACTGTGTTCCTCTCTGTGTTCCTCACTGTGTCCCTCTCTGTGTTCCTCTCTGTGTTCCTCTCTGTGTTTCTCACTGTGTTCCTCACTGTGTTTCTCACTGTGTCCCTCTCTGTGTTCCTCTCTGTGTTCCTCACTGTGTTTCTCACTGTGTTCCTCTCTGTGTTCCTCACTGTGTTCTCTGTGTTCCTTCTCCAGGTATGCAGACATGCTGACTCCCTACATGAACTCTGTTCCGGCCGTCATCGCCAAGGCCTCAGCCATCCACAACCCCATCATCTATGCCATCACACACCCAAAGTACAGGTAGAAAGTACACCTGCAGGTGCACTGCTCACCTGTCATCATCTGTCACTGTGGAGGTTTAAACAGTTTTATTTGTTCCCCACTGTAGTACCTACAGTGGGAACCAGTTCATAATGTACTGGTTCTTTAAACTGGACCATCAGCTGTTCTCCTGCTCAGTGAACCGTCAGAAGATCGATCCAATCAGAGGCTCAGCTGAGAGAACCACTGCTTAGTTAATCTGTTGTTAACTGGGCTGAAAACACACACACACACACACACACACACACACACACACACACACACAGGACAACTGATTGTTGAGAGAACTGAAAGCTGCAGGATAAAGAGATTAGAACTGAAGGTCACAGTGAAAATTGATTCACTGAGCTAAAAGTATGACAGTTACAGGCTCCAAGTTCTGTGTTCCTCACTGTGTTCTCTGTGTTATGTGTTCCTCTCTGTGTTCTCTCTATTCCTCTCTGTTCCTCTCTGTGTTCTCTGTGGTCCCCTCTGTGTTCCTCTCTCTGTTCTCTGTGTTCCTCTCTGTGTTCTCTGTGTTCCTCTCTGTTCCTCACTGTGTTCTCTCTGTTCCTCTCTGTGTTCTCTGTGTTCCTCTCTGTTCCTCACTGTGTTCTCTCTGTTCCTCTCTGTGTTCTCTGTGTTCCTCTCTGTGTTCCTCTCTCTGTTCTCTCTGTTCCTCTCTGTGTTCTCTGCGTTCCTCTCTGTTTCTCACTGTGTTCTCTCTGTTCCTTTGTGTTCCTCTCTGTTTCTCACTGTGTTCTCTCTGTTTCTCA
Organism: Trachinotus anak; assembly: GCF_046630095.1. Taxonomy (NCBI): domain Eukaryota; kingdom Metazoa; phylum Chordata; class Actinopteri; order Carangiformes; family Carangidae; genus Trachinotus; species Trachinotus anak. Next base: position 234,409 of record NW_027273903.1, read on the forward strand.
CTGTGTTCTCTCTGTTCCTCTCTGTGTTCTCTGTGTTCCTCTCTGTTCCTCACTGTGTTCTCTCTGTTCCTCTCTGTGTTCTCTGTGTTCCTCTCTGTGTTCCTCTCTGTGTTCTCTGTGTTCCTCTCTGTGTTCTCTGTGTTCCTCTCTGTTCCTCACTGTGTTCTCTCTGTTCCTCTCTGTGTTCTCTGTGTTCCTCTCTGTTCCTCACTGTGTTCTTCCTGTTCCTCTCTCTGTTCTCTGTGTTCCTCTCTGTTTCTCACTGTGTTCTCTCTGTTCCTCTCTGTGTTCTCTCTGTTCCTCACTGTGTTCTCTCTGTTCCTCACTGTGTTCTCTCTGTTCCTCTCTGTGTTCTCTGTGGTCCCCTCTGTGTTCCTCTCTCTGTTCTCTGCGTTCCTCTCTGTTTCTCACTGTGTTCTCTCTGTTCCTCTCTGTGTTCTCTGTGTTCCTCTCTGTTCCTCACTGTGTTCTTCCTGTTCCTCTCTCTGTTCTCTCTGTTCCTCTCTGTGTTCTCTGCGTTCCTCTCTGTTTCTCACTGTGTTCTCTCTGTTCCTTTGTGTTCCTCTCTGTTTCTCACTGTGTTCTCTCTGTTTCTCACTGTGTTCTCTCTGTTCCTCTCTGTGTTCTCTGTGTTCCTCTCTGTTCCTCACTGTGTTCTCTCTGTTCCTCTCTGTGTTCTCTGTGTTCCTCTCTGTGTTCCTCTCTGTGTTCTCTGTGTTCCTCTCTGTGTTCTCTGTGTTCCTCTCTGTTCCTCACTGTGTTCTCTCTGTTCCTCTCTGTGTTCTCTGTGTTCCTCTCTGTTCCTCACTGTGTTCTTCCTGTTCCTCTCTCTGTTCTCTGTGTTCCTCTCTGTTTCTCACTGTGTTCTCTCTGTTCCTCTCTGTGTTCTCTCTGTTCCTCACTGTGTTCTCTCTGTTCCTCACTGTGTTCTCTCTGTTCCTCTCTGTGTTCTCTGTGGTCCCCTCTGTGTTCCTCTCTCTGTTCTCTGCGTTCCTCTCTGTTTCTCACTGTGTTCTCTCTGTTCCTCTCTGTGTTCTCTGTGTTCCTCTCTGTTCCTCACTGTGTTCTTCCTGTTCCTCTCTCTGTTCTCTGTGTTCCTCTCTGTTCCTCACTGTGTTCTCTCTGTTCCTCTCTGTGTTCTCTCTGTTCCTCTCTGTGTTCTCTGTGGTCCCCTCTGTGTTCGTCTCTCTGTTCTCTGTTCCTCACTGTGTTCTCTCTGTTCCTCTCTGTCTTCTCTGTGTTCCTCTCTGTGTTCCTCTCTGTTCCTCACTGTGTTCTCTCTGTGTTCTCTGTGGTCCCCTCTGTGTTCCTCTCTCTGTTCTCTGTTCCTCACTGTGTTCTCTCTGTTCCTCTCTGTCTTCTCTGTGTTCCTCTCTGTGTTCCTCTCTGTTCCTCACTGTGCTCACTGTGTTCTCTCTGTTCCTCTCTCTGTTCTCTGTGTTCCTCTCTGTGTTCTCTGTGTTCCCCTCTGTGTTATCTGTGTTCCCCTCTGTGTTCCTCACTGAGTCAGAGTGTTGTTAGCCTAGCTTAGCATGACGACTGAAAGCAGGTGGAAACAGCTAAAGGTTTACAATCACACCTGTGATTGAGCTTTAGCGGGCATGGCCTGCAGGAACCACCAGAAACCGTCGGTATGTCCATCTCTCTCCAGGATCGCATTAGCTAAGTACATCCCATGTCTGGGCGTCTTGCTCTGCGTTCATCCTCGTGATCTCCGCTCCACCAGCAGCAGCTTCATGTCGACACGCCGCTCCACTGTGACCAGCCAGACCTCCGACATCAGCAGCCAGTTCAGACGCCAGAGCACTGGCAAGTCCCGCCTCTCCTCGGCTTCAGACAGTGAATCGGTACGCTCAGATAAGAAAGATAGGGCGTGTGTCCTCTGTTTGTGTGTGTGTGTGTGTGTATCACAGTGTGTGTCTTCCTGTGCAGGGTTTGACTGACACTGAGGCTGATCTGTCTAGTATGGGCTCCAGACCGGCGAGCCGCCAGGTCTCCTGTGACATCAGCAGAGACACCACTGAACTCCCCGACTTCAAACCCTCCTCCAGTTTCAAGTCCAAGATGAAGAGCCACGACTCGGGGATCTTCGAAAAGGTAAACTCACCTGTGAGGAACACTCACAGGTGGGGGGTGGGGGGTGGGGGTGATCAGAGGAGGACTGATGTCAGGAGGACTGATGGGGTCTGGGTCTGGATTTAAACCTTAGAGCTGATGACTGTGGAGGTGGAGCTTCAGGCAGCAGGAGGATTAAACAGCTGATCACCACAGGAGGACGGCCACACACATTTCACCTTCATCACATCCAGGGAGGATGATGATGATGATGATGATTCTGGGTGTTGATGTTAATCTGCTGCTCTTTAATCTGCTCAGGGTGAAAATTCTCTTGACTGAATTCTGACATTAATTAAAATTCAGCTGATGATGATAAATTTGATTAAAATTCTCTTGATTTTAGTGTGACAGGAGGCGATGAAGAGGAGGCCATCATCATCATGGCCTTATTTGTTTTGTTTTCCAGACATCCTATGACACTGATTTCTCCATGGCAGGAGTCAGTGAACGCAGCAGCATCCCAAACGTGAGTACTGTGTGTCGCTTATTTATACATGACAAATAAGAGCACAAGAAGCAGTGAATTTTCAAATGTAAAGAAAACTGAGACAAACACACCTTCATCATGTAAGAACAGACAAGGTTTTACTCACACAACAGATGTCTGACGTGAGTTTTTTTAAAGCTCCACACAGTCTAAAGGTAGATGTCCATGTGTTTGTGATTATAAAGCAGGTCTAGGTTCTATATTAATACTGTGAAAGTATCAGAGCCTCAGTCCACAGAGAAATGCACACAGCCTGTATTCAGACACTGAGCCTGAAAACCAGCCGTCAGGACTTCTGCAACTTTGTGATGTCACAACAAAGCAGTCACTGCCCTCACCCCCACCCCAAGCCCCGCCAACCTGGACCCACCATTCAACTTTGCAGGATTTGGTTTCTGTTGGATTTGGATTTGGTTTACCTGAAATCTGCTATATTTTTATTGGATCAGTGAGAAAACAGTCAGCCAATCAGAAGAGAGGATCAGATCCTCTCTTCTGATTGGCTGACTGACCTGTTGTTACTAGAGCTCCAGAGAGAAGCCTGAGAGAGGAGATGTAAAACTACACTGAGGTGGTTTTTGGTTCTTAAAACCACAGATATATCTTCTGATGGAGATCAACACTTCAGATAAACCACAGGAGAAGTTAAATATGGACCTTTAAAGGTTTGTTATGATCAGACAGGACCACAAGATATTAACCTGATCACTACAATATTATGATAACAGATATAACTGATTATATTTAAGTGAAGCCTCACAGTTTCACTTAAGCATGACACCATACAAACAACCAGACTGAAGTATTTGATTATGAAGCTAATGTTAGCATTTAGCTGAAAGCTCTACTTTAAAGTACAGACTCACAGAGCTGCTAGCTCAGCTGTATACTCGTTATTATGAAGATGAGAAAGTCAAGCAGTGTGTTAATATCTGAGTTGTTGTCTCCAGTTAACAGGTAATCTCTGTCTGATCCAGAAACACAGATTTTCCTTGAATTAAAATAAATCAGACACCACAGTGAGTGAAACCATCTTCACTTCTCTTCAAGGATCAGACAAAGCAACAGGGAGAGGAATGAGAAAAATTATGTAAAAATTTAAATGCAAAAATATATATTATAAAAATATATATATATATATATATATATATACAGAAAAATGAAAATGATTAGAATTATTAATTGTTAATATATTTGTTTATTTATCTTTATAATTACACATTTATTTTTATTATTTTTTTATGGCACTCCTGTGACTCTATTGCAACCATGAATGGCTAAAAACAATAATTAATTATTGCTCTTTCTTTGTTTTATCTACATTCTGGTCAGTTTAGTTTGTATACGATGAAAAACAACATGGATCTTTATGAAGACAGGCACAGTCTCCTCATATTAACAAGTTAAAAGAGAAATAATTACCAAAATAAAATCATTTCCTGTCTGACAGGGTGGGGACTTAGTAGACGGACACGTGATGAGAGGGACGACTGGTCGTATCCCGAGCATCGTCATCACCTCTGAGTCCAGCCCCTTCCTTCCCATTGGGCGAAATGGTTCACGCACTGCCCGCCCCAAAACAGTCAACAACAGCACAGGGGCGGGGTCTGGGTAGATTGACCGCAGCAGCCAATCACTTGCAGCCAGCTCATCAGCAGACATCCAGTCAGGAACGACACCGGCAGAGGAGCTCATTAGATGTGACATCTCTGATGGCGTTCAGACGTCATCTCAACATGGATCTGAGCCTGAGTCAGACTTTCACCAGTGAAACAATAATTTATCTTCATCACTTAAAGAGCCTCTTAACACCTCCTCTATACTCCAACACACTTCCGTCCTTCCTTCCTTCCTTCCTTCCTTCCTTCCCTCCTTCCCTCTGTCTCAGTGGACATTCAGGCTGGAAACATTTTTGTTACCTGGTGGTTTGGACTGAACTGATACTTTGATTTACCTGAGCGATTTACCTGAGTATCTGAGACAGTGAAAAATCAGCTGTAGCTACTGAAGATCACGCAGTTGATTTCCTAGCTTTAAGTCCTGATTCAAACCATCAAGTTTAAAAACAGATTAAGACAGAACAGGTTTGTCAGACCTCAGTCCCTCATCAGTGTAATCAAATGATTATTCAGGAAGATGTCAGACCACTGAACGGTGGTCTGTTGAACTGGTGTTAAGTTGATCTTTAACACTGATTCAGAAGATGATGTTTTACAGGACTAAAGTCAGTATCTCTGCTGTTTTTTTGTCTTTAAGTTGAAGAGGAAAATCCTTTCTGGTCTCTGGTGTAAACAGACTCAATGTTCAAGACAGACTCTTAGTATTTTGTGTTTTTTCTCTCCAGGTGAGTTCCTCTGACACAGGTGAAGCTCCTGAGCCCTTTACCTGACCTTTTCTCCTGTTATTGATATGAAACAACTGTGTTAAGATTTTTTTCAGCACATTTTGTGAATTTTCTAGAAACTGTGTGGTCTCCTGTTTGTATTCTCGTTTGTGCTTTAATTTTTTTGTTTTGTTCTCTGCTGAGAGTTCTCTGGTCAAAACACCAAACACCTGCTCACTGAGCCTCAGAGGAAGACTGACTCTGTGGTGGTTTCTGGTTCTGACCCTGTGTTCATGTGGTGACAGATCATCAGCTGTTAGCATAGCATCAGTTTTAAACATGATATATTTGTGGCCATAAAGTCTGTAAATAAGATTCTTTTACAGTTTTTATCTTAAACATGTGACATGTGACAGAACTGAAACTGTCTCAGATAACTCATTCAAAACTAATTAACTTGTTAGCTGATAAAATCTGTGACAGTTCAGTATAATCTGTTTCTATGAGGCTGCTTTTGTTGACTGTCTGAAATCAGTGACCAATAAAAAAAAACAGTGAATTTTGATTTTATTTTAAATCTGCCACCATCACTGAATACCTGTGAGAGCAGAAAGACTGACAGGTGTAGCAACAGGTGGGTGGGTGGAGCTTAGTGAATGGTTTTGGTATAGATGATATAACAAGACAGTTAAATAATGAACACTGCTGTAGACACTTAGTCTGGATGGATGAGGATTTTGTGAATCTTCACAGCTGCTGGAGGAGCAGATCCTGTCAGACAGGTTCTCCTCCGGTAAGCTACGCTAGGCAAGCAGTTTCCCCAGACATGTCTCTGCACTGGATCCAGAGCTGATGATACCTGGGTCTGGTCCAGTCAGCAGGATTTTCTCCTGTCAGAGTCCTGCAGCTCTGACACCTGCAGATGCACTTTTGTTAACAAGATGTTTCTGATGTTTCCTGTGTTCTGCTGTTGTTCACTTTGTGCTGTTCTTTCTGTTTGTGAGTCGTTCTTTTCTTAGCTGCGTATTTAACATGTATTTAGCTGAAGGGCTGTGTAGTAGACTGTGGTTGTGATGCTGTTGTGTTTGTACAGGGGTAAATATCACTGTTGATTGTAATGTGGCTCTGACCTGTTGGTCTGTGTGAAAAGAGACTAAAAGAATATTTTCAGAACACAGACATACAACTCAACACAAATCTCGACAGGTTTTCATCATCATCAAGTCAACAAACCTGAAGTGAACTAAACCAGATTAACAGATGACAGTTGAGTTGTTTGCTCTGGCACTAAACATCCAGATTAACTAATCACCAAACCAGCTGTGTAGTTGAAGACTGAACTGGACAAAGTTAAGAAAGTTTAATCTGTTTTATGGGTTTTCTTTAGCTAACCTAAAACAAACTGTTTAAGAAGCTAAACTAAACCATTAACTAACCTTAATCCAAATGTTTCAGATGTTAAAGGGTCAGATTACTGATCCCCAACACAACATCCAGCTGCTTCGATGGCTTCATGAGTTCAGTTGTTGTCAAACCTTTAAACCAGAGAAGTAACACAAACCTGTTCTATAAATGGGTCCTTCTAGAGTCTGATGGAGATGGTCCAGTCCACAGTCAAGTCCAGTCTCATGCTATAAGTCTCCACACACCAGTTTTAAACTTGATGATACTGAATATAACTGCAGGTGTTTGATGTTCCTGTGTATTGTTTGTGTTCTGATGATGAAGATGATAATGAAGATGGTTTACTGTAGATTTGTACTTCCATTGACTTCAGTGTTGTTCTTATTTATTTTTCTAAATAAATATCTTGTATTCACTGTGGATGTCGTCACTGCTCCATCGCTGCGGATTCACTTGATCAGTCACTACATTAAGGCCCTGACTGGTTTTAATAACATTGGACCTCAGTCTAGTCTCTGTCTTTGAGCCTCAGTCTGTGTCTCTGAGCCTCAGTCCGGTCTCTGAGCCTCAGATATCCCATCTGCTCGGTTCTTGCTAGGCTCCGTTGCTGTGGTTTCTCTCCAAGGATGCAGGTACTAAGGACACCTGGCCAAGGTGTGCCCTGTATAGTCAGCGCAGCACAGACCTGGTCACCACACACATCTCTGCAGTTTGTGGTTTTTCTTTGTTTTCACAGCACAGCATCCTTACTCACCCACTCCCTACACAAGACATTTCTCTCTTCTTCTTTTTGTGTTGTTTTTATAATTTAGTTGTAAATAAACACAGTTACTGCAAACAAGAGCCATCATCTTCCTACAGCTCCATGTCCTCAGAAGGTCTCAGATAAGAACAAAGGGTCTCTGCTTATATCTATCAAACTGCTCATTAAACAAAGTGAACAGGTACAGATGACTGTCCCAGAGGGTTGTCAAACTAAACCTTGCAGCAGCAGTTTTTAGTAACTTAAAAAGCCAAATATTGTTTATGACCAAATTTTAGCTGCTGTAGTTAACGCAGATAAACTATGGGTTTATATTTGTGCCCCATTGTGATCCTGAACACATAGTTTATTTATTTTTACAAGTTGCAAAAAATCTTTCTAGACTGTGCACATAATATTTTGTTTTGGTTTTTTTTTGGGCTTTTGTGCTTTTATTATAGTGCAGTGGAAACTGACAGGAAAAGGGGTAGAGAGAGGGAAATGGCATGCAGGAAAGAGTTGAGCCGGTCGGGAGTCGAACCAGTGACTGCCTGCTAAGAGCGTCTTGCACACACATGGTGCACGCCCTAACCACTCAACTACCAGGCCACCTACATAATGTGTTTTTCAGCCTGGTATGCTCATTGGATGAGTCTGCAGTTCAGTTCATGTAAAGTTGCAGCAGCTCCTGTGTGTGATCACTTCCTCTCACTGCCTATTCACACACACAGTCATACAGTACTCACATCGACACATGGAGCTTCTACCATTCACACACTCATACACTGATGGAACAGCCATCAGAGGGTTCGGTGCCCTAGACCAAAGACACTTTGATGTGGACTGGGGGAGCTGGGGATCGAACCACCAACCTTCTGCTCTACCTCCTGAGTGACAGCTGCCTGATCTTTCTGATGCTGGATAAAAATGGAACACTATGATCTTTTCATATGACCTGAACTGATCACAGTCCAATAGGGAACAGTGGGTAACAAACAGATGTGGTTTTAATAGATTAGAACCCTGACAATGAGGACAATGGAGGGTCACTTAGGCAAAGAGCTGCATTCTTACATGCAAACAATTTAGCATATCAGTAAGCTTTACAGGAAATGGTTAATAAACCATATTATGTAGGTGTTTTTGCAGGAGATCAACTGAGAAAGTGGTAAAGGAACATAACAGTGTTTTAACTGGTCAGGGGAACAGAAGTGAAAGAGACTGATGATGAAGCTCCAGTGTCTGAAACTGAGGAGATGGTTGTCACTGTTCTCACTGAAGGCAGGTTATTATTTGTAGATCTTTTTTTTCCATTTTTAAATTCAGCTTTACAAATAAGCTTTGGTGGACTAAACCAGCATGTCCTAAGTCAGACCTGCAGTCTGCTGATGTACAGGTAAAGACTGATTTCATCTAATCCTTCGATCACACCTGTAGAAATGGTGTCAGTCATTGTCAAATCTCATGTGGTGAAAAGCTGTGACTGTTAGCTTATCTGTACTAAGTAAGGGTTTATCATGTGCATGAAATAATTCACTACTTGTTATTACTACACATGGAAGTTTATACAGAGGACTGTATAAGTTTCTAAGAGTAGGATTTTCCTATTGAGGTAAACTGGCACTGTGTCATAGTGTTAGAGCGTATCATAATGCTGCGTCTGCATGTGTCTCTACATACAGAGGGTAGAAATGAAGAAGTTTGTTATAGTGACTGTACATGTGTGGCGAGTGGAGGGGTGGAAAAGGGTGTACCGACAACGCCACCTGGGGAGTTTCGCCCCAGGAGATAGTTTATATGAGATGGTTAAATTTACTATACACAGGTGCGTATACCACGGGCAGAGACGTATTTGGAAAAGTAGAAAAATAGTTTATTTTACAACCAATTAAAATATCACTTGAACAGTACTGGCTCGTAATTACGTACTGGGGCCACAGAGCGGAATGAACAGGGCTGTGGAGGCTACGGCGGCCCAAAATCAAATCAAGGGGGAGGAATAACTAACCAAAAACACCCGTGACACTGCAACCACACACACCCACAAGGGGTTCGTGAAGAAAATACCACCACCAGGAATTGGGTCGCCGCCTGGCCCTCCGCACCTGTCCACAAAGACAAGAAAGCAAGTTATAAAACTGGCCTCCCAGTTAATATGGCCCTTAATTGCTACCTAACACTCTTACACACACACGCACAATATACTTTAATTAAAAACAACGAAACAAACCATCAAACAAAGGTAAATAATGTTCCTTAAACAACAAACAAACAGTCAATAATGTTCAACAAATTAAACAAATGAATACAAAATAAATCTTTTCAAGGTTGATTAATGAACTAAACAGAATCCTTAAAGTAGCAATAGGCCCTGACACCAGCTCTGTGAAGAGCCTTAGTACGTCACTTCCCCACAGCTCAGAAGAGCTGAGGAGTCAAAACGGCTTCAGTGAGCCAAAACAGTCAGGATGAACCAACGCAGCCAAAACAGCAGTGGGTCCAGGAAATGGTGGCTTTAATAGTTTCTGGGCCTCACCAGCAGGGCATTACAGAGCGCCGAGAGGTCTAGGACAACAGAGCAGGACAAAACAATCAGTCGGGAGCAGCATAACAGGCTGAAACGAGAGGCGGACGACGACGACTTACCACGTGGAGACCGCGCCACAACGCCGACCGGCCCCCAGCAGGGCAGCCTAGCCCCGTGACTCCAGCAGTCCGCCACACTGTAGCAGAAACAGCCATATCACCAAACAGTCAACACGTGAGTGGGAGAGAAAGCAGCAGTGTGCGCCAATGCCCCTTACCCGTGCGCCGAAGGAGAGCGTGCGTCGCTCTGGCGACACGCCAAAGACGCACCGATGCTGGGCACGCGCACTGCGCTGAACGTGCGTTATTATGGCAAAACGCTGAAGACGCTCTGGTGCCAGCACGCCACACGGCTTCACCACGCCACTCCAGGCTACAGCCACCACCACGGACGAGCGGAACAGGAAGAGAGAGAGTGCGCCAGGTGTACCCAGGCCCCTATATATAAAGGTGCGCTCCCCGCCCACAAATCAGTGCCACAGGGTGACACAGCGCCCCACTGTGAGGAGGAGTAAGCCGTGCTCCGGCCACATGTGTTTAATCATTCTATACTTAATTATTCTTTAATTTGGCAGATGAGGCTACAAAGGCGTGGACGATGAACTTGTAGGTGTTGCAGAGGACGGGGGAAGCAGGAGTTACTAGAAAAAGACAGTTGATGTTGCTGTGGAGGAGCACATCGTTCTGCACAAGCTAAGATGTTGTTAATGACTCTACAACACTGACGGTCTTTTAACATACAGTTGCAATCAGAAATATTCAACCCCCCAAAGATTTTAAGGATTTATCAATTTAAGTTTTTTCAAAGAGCAAGATTCTGCTTTGGATGACTCCTTTATGAGTTGAGTGATACATAAAATCAACACAGAAAATGCATGATGTCGTATTTGTGTGTAACAGTATATTTTGTTAAGATCGCCATGTCACAATTATTCAACCCCTATATAATATTGTTGTTTTCAAAGCTTTCTGGCAGTTTTTATGGCCTAAAGTGGAGTTGAAACATAATTAAGCCTTTGGCAACTCTATAACAATCCTTCATTTGCTTTGGCTGTGATGCATATATAAAGCCCGCCCATGAAGGTATTCAAGGTGAGTTGCAATCATGGGAAAGACAAAGGAGCTTCCACAAAAGCTGAGAGAGGAGATTATTTCATCACACCTGAAGGGCCTTGGGTGTAAGAAGATTTCCAAAACATTTAACATTCCAAGAGACACCATTGGGAGCATTATAAGGAAGTTTAAAACTTACAGAACAGCTGCAAACCTGCCTGGTCATGGAAGAAAGCCCAAAATTTCAACCATGGTCCTTAGTCAGGACAACTAAGAGAAACCCCCGAGTGACTGCAAGACACCTACAGGATGATCTGATGAAGTCTGGTTCAAGTGCTTCAGTGGCAACTATAAGACGTTCACTGAATAAACAAGGACTTCATGGCCGGACTCCAAGACGCACTCCGCTCTTGACCACAAGGAACATCAAAAGTTGAGTAGAATATGCAAGGAGGAGTTTGGATAAGACTACAGAGTTGAGGGAGACAGTTCTATGGACTGATGAAATCAATCTGGAACTGTTTGGACATATGGACCAGCGGTATGTCTGCCATGTGAAAGGCCAGGCTTATGACCAGAAGAATACCATCCCCACGGTCAAGCATGGAGGTAGGTCACTGATGATGTGGGGCTGTTTTTCTGCAGCAGGAACTGGCAATCTTGATCGTGTACCTGGCATCATGGATTCCCAGAAATACCAGGCCATTTTAAAGAGGAACGTGATGCCTTCTGTTGACAAATTAAACCTTGGTGATCATTGGACTTTCCAGCAAGACAATGATCCCAAGCACACCTCCAAGTCAACCAAAGCTTAGTTGAGGAAAAAATCCTGGAAGGTCCTGGAGTGGCCTTCTCAGTCACCAGATTTAAATCTGATTGAAAATCTTTGGTGGGATTTATAGAGGGCAGTTGCAGCACGGAAGCCATCAAACATCACTGATCTTGAGGCTTTTGCACGTAAAGAATGGGCAAAGATTCCGATCGACAGGTGTAAGAAGCCTTTCAGCACTTACCGAAAACGTTTGTTAGAAGTTATAAAACCTAAAGGATGCTCCACAAAGTACTGAAGGTGGGGGTTGAATAATACTGCACATGCACATGTGTTAATTAGACTAAAATTTTTCATTTGAACTTCAAAGTTAAGTCAACTTCTGTTGTCAAAATAACTAAAATATGTATCTATAAATATTTTTTGTTGTTGTACAACTTGAAATGTGGCACTAAAAAACTTGTTGAATAAAGCTGATGGGACTATTTTGTCCCAACTATTGATTCTAAGTTGAAGGAAATCAAACAACTGAAATTTGTTTGTTTTCCTGACTCAACATTTTAAGGCAGCCAGGTTACAAATGATCAAGTTTAACTAGTTCATTCTTTATTACAGCGTGTAACTGTCATACCAGAACATGATGTGGCTGGTGGTCAGGTCTGGGCCTTACCTGCCGTCGCACCTTCTAGATGTGTTGGGTCTTATCTGGTTACGTCCACAGGTGACGGTGTTCACAGCCCGAGCAGCTCAAACGCCTGATTTAGGAAACCTTGTGACAGAGTGAACTTTTTGAAGAGCGATTGCACCAACAATTTATTTACATGTATTTTGATCAGAGCACCTTTATTTATAATGTTAGATTTTTTTTTGTTTTGTTTTAATTTTGTTGTAAATAATTTTGTTTTTTATCTGATGTCGCAGAGACTCTGGAGCATTAATCATTCATTTAGCTTTTAAACAAGTGGTGTTGTTTCTTTATTGTGTTGATATGAGGCGCTTTATTTTGGAAGTTTCTTTACTTTTCTTTACATGTGTTTTATTATGAAGGCGCAGCAGGTCTCAACACTAAGTGACCTTAAAGTCTTAATCAGCAGTTACTGTCAGTTCTACAGAGACCTCCTCTTTTTAAAGTTCACTATTTGAACAGTTTCAGTGTCTCCACCTGCCGGACTCTGGAATCTGGACCCCGGACTCAGGACTCCTGCCTCTTTAAATGAAAACCCTGCTAATGAAAATCCACCGCCCTCTTCTTCCCCTCCCCCTTCCTCCCCCGCGGCCTCCCTCCTGCTCTGTGCCCGGGGACCGGAGCAGGATTCCCGGATCACGGACCGCAGACAGTCCCGGTCGGCGTGACGGTTCACGGAGCCGCAGGCAGAAACAGCGGTGGCAGGTATTCACCCTTCTACCTGTTACAAAGTGTTTCTTCGCGCCTTCATCTGCTCTGTGCTGTTTAATCTCTTTATCATCATCACCACCACCAGCCGGCAACAAGTTGCACCGCCCGCCCGGCCCTCAACGCCGGCGGCGGGTTTGACCCGGGGAAGCTGCTGCGGGTCTCTGTCGGTTCTCAGGCGTGAAACCTGCTCGGTTTAAACTCATGAGTCACTTTATTCTGTTTTCAGGGTGTTTACTGGGTTTCTTGCGCGGGGTGGCCCTGCTGGGCGGAACAGAGTGCTGGAGGCAGCAGCAGGTGGGCGGTGTCTGCAGATCACCTGAGAGACGAGGTGAACACAACATGTGTGTGTGTGTAAAGAAGAAACTGTCATCAGCTGTGATGTGAGGTTTGAGTTTGATGATGGGTTTAGTTCTGATTAGTGATGGATCACTGATCATCGATCACTGATCAGCTCACAGGCTGAAGTTTACTACATTCAGAGTCTGTGGCTCTGGAGCCCAGCTGAGGAGAAACATGAAATGTCTCCTGACTCTGATCAATATCACAGACTCAAACCTTCAGAGGTGAAACATCTCAACATCAGATCTCATCAGGTTTCAACAGGATTAATCAGATCAGTTATAGCAGTTGCTTCTGTACATTTTTTTTTTTACAAGACTTTAACAATTTATTTTTATAAAGAATCAGTTAAAGTTTGTCTCCAGACGTGTTTTAAACTCTATAAAATCCTCTGCTCTGATTCATATTTAGTTTCACGTTTTCACAGAAAAACTGGTCTGAGGCTCATCTACTCTGACTTCCTGATCATCCCTGTTCACACCTGATCAAACATGGGTCTCAGTGACACCTGTGATCAGATCACTTCCTGTGTGTGTGTGTGTGTGTGTGTGTGTGTGTGTGTGTGTGTGTGTGTGTGTGTACTTGTACTTGCTACATAGTAAGGACCAAAAAAAGTATTTTACTAACAGAGTGAGGACATTTTGGGAAAGTGAGGACATTTTGGCCGGTCCTCACTTTTTGAGACACCTTCAAATCACATGTTGAGGGTTAAGACTTGGTTTTAGAGTTATGGTTAGAATTAGGTTTAGGTTAAGGTTAGGGTCAGGGTCAGGGTTAGGCTCTCAGGTGTGATGGTTAAGATTAGGGTAAGGGGCTAGGGAATGCATTATGTCAACGAGTGTCCTCACAAAGATGGAAGTACAAGTATGTGTGTGTGTGTATGTGTGTATGTGTGTTAGTGTGTGTGTGAATGAAAGGTTGAACAAATCACTGCTCTGTTCTCAGCTCTACACTGAAATGTAGGACGTTGATAGAGGAGGTGGTCCTTCAGAGGACATCAGTAGAGGAGGCGGTCTTTCAGTGTGGTCCAGGACACATTTATGTTTACACTGTTAAAAGAATGTGGCCACATGTGGTCCAGACCACCTCAGAATTTGGTCTGAGAGATCGGATCTCTAATGGGTCCTGGGTGAGTTAAAACTAGAACTAAGAGCTGAACACTGGTGATTGGATCACCAGTGTTCAGCTCCATGTCTGAACAGGGCCATTGAGACACCTGGACCAGGCCTTGGCCCCGCCCACCACCTGCTGGCTCCAGGTGTCCAGGTGAAAGAGCAGAGGGGATGAAGATGGTTAGAGGAGGAAGCATCAGAGAGACTCAGCCTCATGTTGGAGCCTCAGTCAGACCAGGACTCAGATGAAGAGTCTCTTGAGACCAGAATCAGAGACTAGTAGCCGGATCAGAACCGTTAGTGTAGTTAGCATCTTTTATTTGTTTATGTTGTTTGTTAGCTTGTAACTGGCAGTGGCTGACACAGTGTTAGTGGTTGTGCTAATGCTAATGCTGACTCTCTGTACTGACAAGGTTTCAGGTGTATTTAGCCCCGCCCCCTGTCCCCACAAGTTAACAGGATTGGTTCCTTAGGTTCTATGACATATGAATCCCTTGGTTCACTACAGCTCAAGGTGAAAACACTCAGTCATGGTGTCGACTGATTATTTCACTCATCATGTGTCTTTATTATAAAAACATCATGTGAAAGTTAACGAGGAGAAACAGCTGATCTTCATCACAATGTGATGACCCCCCCGCCCAGCAGACATGGACTATGTGTGTCCTTGTATTTTCATCAGTGCTTCACTGATACACAACTCAAACTGCAGATGACCAACAGTTAATCCCTCAGATGGGTCTGACAGAACGGTTCATCCACCAGAGAAGATGAAGACTGGGCCAGTGAATGTGGAGGTTCAAAGATTCACTACATGAGAACAGAAATTACTTGTGTGTTTGTAGGAAACATAACTTTAAGCAGCTTGTCCAGATGCATGCTGGGAGCACTCTCTTCTGATTCCTGCCCGTGACAAAGACGTCTAAACTTAGCAGGTGATGTAAGAGGCTGATCTGGGATCAGCGCTGCTGCCTGCACACACACACCTTTACCCCAACATTTTCATTCTTTATAAAGCCAGCTCCATTTGTTCTCATGAAGGGGGGGTCGACTGACGTGCTCTGGTTCCAGATGTTGTCATCTGGATCTTGGTGCTGATGATGGTTCAGTGTTTCCTGCTGTTGTCGGTCAGTTGGACTTTCTGATCAGGCAGGTCACTGGACACCTGACTGTGATTGATCCACAGCTGCTGCTGCTGTTGGTGTTGTTGTTGACGACTCAGATGCACTTCAAACTTCACACTGTTTATTCATGGATGCAGCGCCAATGACAAACTAGGATGTAACATCTGGAATATTGTTTGAGTTCCTCTTTTAGCTCATTATAGCTAGCTTGGTAAATCAAAAGGTGAAATGCATTAAGACTGACAGTAACTGACCAACTTTATCTAATATACAGTCATTAGCTTGTGTTTGTCCGTTGACTTGTCCTGGCTAAACAGCAGTTATCTTATTTTTTCTCTTAACAATCTGCCTCAAATGTATTTTTGTTGTTGTTGAAATTGATTCAGGAACCTGTATTGAAGTCAAGGTATCAGTGCCGAGGTGACACAGACACCACAACACCTGGACCATCATGTTTGTGATGTTGGTGATGATGCTGATGATCAGTGATGATGCTGATGCTCTGTCTCTTTCACACACTTGTGATCATTTGTCTGTGAATTCACCTCATATTTTAAATGAATTTATCAAATTAACATTTAATGTTTTACATTTTAAAACAGATTTTTGTTTTAGTTAAATAATTTGAAACATCAGATAAAAATTTGTCTTTAAATGAACAAACTGTTCAACAACCCCCCCCCCACACACACACACACACACAAACACACACACACACACACACACACACACACACACACACACACCTCTCCCTCATTCCTGATCATGCACTGCTGATATCAGAGAAATGTGTGTGTCAGTGTGTTTGTGTGCGTGCACGCTTGTGTGTGTGTGTGTGTGTGTGTGTGTGTGTGTGTGTGTGTGTGTGTGTGTGTGTGTGTTATAATGTGCAGCAGTGATGAGTCAGAACTTTGTGAAGTGTAACACACATGTCATATTAATGGTTGTTTTGACAGGTGTTAACAACAGGTGAGAATTCCCTGACACAGATCTCTCTCTCTCTGCCTCTCTCTCTCTCTCTCTCTCTGTCTCTCTTTCTCTCTCTCTGTCTGTCTCTCTCTGTCTGTCTCACTCTGTCTCTCTCTGTCTCTCTCTCTCTCTGTCTGTCTCTCTTGTTGGTGTAGTTGTGTTAAGTGTGGTTCTGTGTTCTGTAGGGTTCTTTAGTTTTTTTCTGAGGGGCTGTGTGTGTTTCTCTGGCCGGGCCTTTGTCTGGCCAGGTGGCGTCTGACGCCATGGTGGTGAGCAGCAGCGACTTCTCCCGGTTGACCCGGAGACACGGCATCAAAGTGGGCGCCGGGTCTCCGCACACCGTGGAGCAGATCACCCTGGCTGTGGGAGAGGTGATCGAAAAAAAGACCTGATTGGATGTAAATCTCCGCTGCTCAAACACGTCGTCTCCCCCCGGAGACACCTGCACCTGATCCTGAACGACCGTGATGAGGATTTAAATATTTGTTTCCGTGTCAGAGTCGATGACTTTGATTATGAGCTCTTTGCTGCTTCAGCACTGATGAAATGTTTCGGTTGTGGAGAAGAAGGACACGAAGTAAAAGCTCCATCGCTGCGGGACCCCGCGCCGTGAGGCCCGGTGCCGGTACCGAGGGTCCGAGCAGGTCTGAGCAGAGCAGAGCTGCAGACGGCGCTGTAGGCTCAAAGAGCAGGGAGGTGAGACAGGTGGAGTGAGTGGACAACAGGGAGGTGAGACAGGTGGAGTGAGTGGACAACAGGGAGGTGAGACAGGTAACTTAACTGAGGAAACTGAAGTTCAGGAAGGTGAGGTGGGTGAGAAGGAGGATGAAGAGGAGAACAGAGGTGAAGCAGGTGGTGAACAGACAGGTGAAGCTGTGGAGATGATAGAAGAAGAGGCTGCGTGCACGTCAGTCCCACTAAAGCGCCGCAGCAGAGATAGAAATGTAGATGTCAGGGCGAAGAGCAGTAGACAGACAGGTAGACAGACAGGTAGACAGACAGACAGGTAGACAGACAGGTAGACAGGCAGGCAGACAGACAGGTAGGACAGTGGAGCAGTTAGACAGCAGTGACAGTGAAGGCTGTGTCTCTGATGACAGTGATCTGTATCACACTCAGAAATCAGCCAGTCAGGAAGAAAAGGCTTATTCAGCCAAAGTGCTCAAAACGTTCCTCCAGGAGACCAAGAACATGAAAGGTGTGAATCTGGAACATTATTTTCCTGATAAACAAATGTTCTACACCTCAGCCAGACATCACGTCAGGAATAAAGCCGAATCAGACTTTACTGATCAAGAAGTGTTCAGACTGAAGAAACTGATTCTTAAAGTCAAAAAAGAAATCTGTTAATGATGAAGGGAAAGACACTGCTTTATATTTTATATAATTTATTGACTGTTTTTTGTACTGTTTTAAATCCCTCACCTTTTATGGACACCTTTCAAGTGGTGAGTTTAAACATCAATGGGGCCAGAGAGGTTAAGAAAAGAGCTGTCGTGTTTGAAGCAGCAAGACTCAAAAAGATGGATGTTGTTTTTTTACAAGAGACTCACAGTGACGGTGCTAATGAAGGCGACTGGTGTAGAGAATGGGAAGGGGAGGTGGTTTTTAGCCACGGCACTGCACTCAGTGCAGGGGTGGGCATCCTGTTCTCCAAAGGTTTTACTCCGACGTCACTGACTGTGGAGCACGTCATCCAGGGGAGGTGTCTCTTAGTCAGAGCCAGGTTTGATCATTTTACTGTTGTTTTTATCAATGTGTACGCTCCCAATAACGGTGCAGAGAGGAAGCTCTGTTTTAGAAACATTAACGACAAATTAAAAGATTGTGGCTCAACTATTTGTTTTTAGGTGGGGACTTTAACTGTACTGAAGATGAGATTTTAGATCGAAACCATGCAGAGCCTCATCCGGCCTCTCTAACCCTAACCCTAACCTCTGCTCTGAAGCAGCTGGTCTCCTCCCATGGCCTGGTGGACGTATGGAGAAGGTTGCACACAAGCTGCAGACAGTACACATGGTCTCACGTTAGAGATGACAGGATGTCTTTAGCTCGTCTTGACCATTTTTATTGTTTTAAACACCATCTTAATTTTTTTAAAACGTAAGATTCTGCCAGTGGGTTTTACAGATCACGCTTTGGTTTTATGTCATGTTTTTATTAGAAATATTTAACCTAAAAGTGCCTACTGGCATTTTAATTCAGTTTTAGCAGTTGACCAAAGTTTTAGAGAAGCTCTTAGTTATTTATGGACTGGTTTTAGACAGAGGAAGGGTGAGTTTACCTGCTTAAGGCAGTGGTGGGACTTTGGTAAGACTCAGATCAAAATGTTATGTCAGCAGCACACACTCAATGTCACTCATCACATCACCAAATCTATCAGAGATCTGGAGACTGAGATTGTGGAACTGGAACATCCGAATGAGTCCACAGGAAATCGAGGATGTATTGAAATCCTCAAGACCAAAAAGATGGCTTTAGCTGACCTGCTGGACACTAAAGTACAAGGTGCGCTGGTCCGGTCCCGAATCCAGGACATCACCGAGATGGATGCTCCTTCTAGCTTCTTCTTTGGCTTGGAGAAGAAGCAGGGCCAGAGGAAGCTGATCCACTCTCTGCTGTCAGACACAAGAGCTGTCTGAACCAGGCCAGATCAGGGGGAGGCGTGGAGTTCTACACCTCACTATATAAAAGTGACTACAAGGAAAATGAAGAACTGTTTAATGACTTTTGTGCTGAGCTGCCACAGGTCTCTGAAAGGACCAACGACCAGCTGGAGTGTCCCCTGACGGTACAGAAGCTACATGCTGCCCTCCAGACCATGCAGGGCCGGAAGGCCCCGGGCATCGACAGACTCAGCGTGGAGTTTTATAAGGCCTTCTGGGAAATCCTGTCACAGGACATCCTGGAAGTGTTCAACGAGAGCCTCGCCACCGGGTCACTGCCTCTGTCCTGCCGCAGAGCCGTCATCACCCTCCTGCCAAAAAAAGGCAACCTGCACGACATTAAAAACTGCCGCCCTGTGTCTCTCCTATGTACTAATTATAAGATCCTCTCCAAGGCCTTGGCCATCTGACTGAGAGGAGCCATGGAGGAGGTCCTCCATCGGGACCAGACGTACTGTGTACCCAGCAGGTCCATGGTAGACAATGTCTACCTTATTCGGGACGTTTTGGAGGTCTCCAGTTCATTGGGGATAAATATTGGACTGATCTCATTAGATCAAGAAAAGGCTTTTGACCACGTTGAACACCAATTCCTCTGGAAGACCATGGAGAGGTTTGGGTTCAGCGCTGGTCTCATAGCCAAGATCCAGGTGCTGTACAGTGACATTGAGAGTGTGCTTAAGATCAACGGCAGCTTGTGTGCTCCTTTTAGAGCGCGTAGAGGCGTCCGGCAGGGCTGCGCTCTGTCTGGGATGCTCTATGCGCTCTCCCTGGAACCCCTCCTCAACAAAATATACTTGAGTGTTCAAGGCCTGTTTTTACCTGGTTTTAATAGTCATGTGGTTTTATCTGCTTATGCTGACGATGTCATTATTTTTATAAAAGATCAGCGTGATGTCGATACAGTAGCCTACATTACTGACAGGTTCTCTGTTGTGTCAGCTGCGAGGGTGAACTGGGGGAAGAGTGAGGCCCTTGCTGTCAGTGAGTGGGGTGAGGGCCTCCTGGTTCTCCCTCAAAGCCTGACCTGGAAGAGATACGGCCTCAAATACCTCGGCATCTATCTGGGAAATGAAAAAGTAGTGAAAAAAATTGGGAAAACATGACTGAAAAAGTAAGGTAAGCTGTCAAAATGGAGAGGGCTTCACCCACAAATGTCTTACAGAGGAAGAGTGCTGGTTTTAAACAATCTCGTAGCTTCTCTGCTGTGGCACCAGCTGGCCTGTGTTGATTCACCGTCAGGTCTGTTGGCTCAGATCCAGGCAAAAATGGTCAACTTTTTCTGGGATCGTTTCCATTGGGTGCCACAGTCAGTTCTGTTTTTATCCAGAGAGGAGGGGGGGCAGGGCCACCTGGCCAGTAGAACGGCCACCTTTAGGATACAGTTTGCTCAGAGGTATCTGACAGGGCCGCCTGATTTAGTGTGGAGGGATGTGGCCAGCTGCATATTCAGGCGTGTGAACAGTCTGGGGCTGGATGCTGCTCTGTTTTTAACTGACTTAAGATGTTTTAAGTTAAGTGGGTTGCCTCCGTTTTATCAGGGTGTTTTTAAATCCTGTGCTCTTTTTAATTGGAAAAACTTTCAAGAGTCTGACTCTCTGCACTGGCTGTTGAAGGAACCTCTGATCTGCGGTGGCAGACTAGACGTCTGCAGCAACACCATGCCTGGGCTGATGGGGGCGCTGTGCCGCTCTAAGACCATCATCTTAAAACAGCTGGTGGATGCGGCGGGGGGCCGGCGCTCACTGATGCCCAGGCTGTGAGCTCTGTGCTGGGGGTGCACTCTGTCCAGCTGGTGAGGAGAAGCCTGGAGCTCTGGAGACAGAAGCTCTCAGTAAAGGAGAGGAGCCTCCTCCTACGCCACAGCAGAGGAGGAGCTGAGCCCGACCCCACGGACACCTTCCCTGATCTCCATCCGAGCCCTGGGTCCGAGGAGCCCGGTGGCCCTCTCTTAAAAGTCTGGAACCAGAAGAAGCTGAGCCTTCACAGAGCAGACAAACAGACAATATACAGGAACACCGTGAAGGCAACCAACACAAAGGGCCTGTTCAACAGGGCAGCCACCGTTTGGATGGACATACTGGGGGGACAGAGTCCACAGTGGAGGACTCTCTACAAGCCTCCACTAAAGAAACGGACTGGAGACCTTCAGTGAAGGATTTTACACGGTGCTATTGCCACTAACGCTTTTTTATCTGTTTTTAACAGTAGTGTTGTGAATGAGTGTCCGTTCTTCAGTCTGTCTGAGACCATTTCTCATGTTTTTACTGAGTGCAGGAGACTCACTGAGCTGTTCAGTGTTTTAACTGGGATTTTTAGCTTTTTTAATGTTGTGTTCTCTGCCCCTGTTTTTATCGGTGGAGTCACATACAATAAAGAAAGAAAAGCAAAGTGCCAACTTTTAAATTTTTTAATAGGAGAAGCCAAACTGGCGATCTACCTGACACGCAGGGACAAACTGCAGGATGGACCCACATGTGATGTTGTGGCCTTGTGGAGGCAGAGCGTTAAAGCCAGACTGAGGCTGGAGTTCTGCTTCCACAAGGCCACAGAGAATGTGGATGTTTTCAAAGAGCAGTGGGGATGTGACCGAGCTCTGTGCAGAGTTTCTGATCGGGGAGAGCTCACATTCACCAGCCATCTTAATTAGAGTATTTATGTCTGATGGGTTTTTGATGTGATTGATGATGTACTAGAAATAAAATATTTTCTAAAAGTCAAAAAAGTCTCTCTCTCTCTCTCTCTCTCTCTCTCTCTCTCTCTGTCTTTGTCTCTGTCTCTCTTTCTGTCTCTCTCTCTCTCTCTGTCTCTGTCTCTGTATTTCTCTGTATCTGTCTCTCTCACTCTCTCTCTCTCAGCACCAAATGTGGATTACTCCGCTGCTGAAAATAGTCCCCGACAGACGATCCTCCTGTCAGTTTGAACAGATGCAGAATAACGTTGTTTAATTATTTTTATGAAGATGTTTTACTGTGACTCACCTGAGCAGGAGAAGACGACCCTCAGCAGCTGCAGTCAGATGATCACGTGATCAGCTGACTCATCAATTACATTATTGGTAGGAAATAATATCAGCTGCTATTGTGATAACTGCTGGTGTTGTGCTGCCTTGCTGTAGGGACCTTCAGCAGTGATGTGGGATGACCTCTGACTTCTGACCTTTCAGTTACTGGAGCCACTTCACTCATGTCTTTTCTGTTTCTTTATCACCACCAAGATAATGAGACATTTCCAGGTGTCGCCCCTGATTGGGTCCGAGGGAGACCCTGGACGTAACTGGGAGGGGTGGGGGTGGGGGGGGGGGTGAGAGAGGGGTCTAGAAGAATCTGCTTGGTCTATATTAGCTCCGGTGAATCACGGCGCGCCTCACATACCAGGTGTCCCCTTTCACACCATATAAGTCCACCCCCCCTCCTTTCCCTGCAGCCCCCCCGCCCTGCCTCACCCCTCCTCACCCCTCCAGCCCCACAATGCCACAGTGCTATCTGTGGCTATTCTTAGGCTGTCACTTCAGCTCGTCTGAGCAGGCAGGTCCTCGTCTGTCTCCTCTCTCTGCTTCTTCTTCTCTGACTCTTTCGCTCACTCTTCTGGTTTGTGTGTTTGTGCGTTTGTATGTCTGAGCTTTCTTCTTCATGTCAGGTGCGTTTCTCCGTCTTTCACCTGTCTGACTTCGTCTCTCTGTCTCCTTTCAGACGCTCCTCACCGCCGGCCCTCCCTCCCATTGCTCCAGCTGCTGTGGGGTTTAAGACTCACTGTCGTCCATTTGTGAGGATCTTTAGTTGTGTAGAAGAATGAGCACCTACACCGTGTCACTGCCCGGCCCTGGGCCCTGGGGCTTCAGGCTGCAGGGGGGGAAGGACTTCAACATGCCACTGACCATCTCCAGGGTAAGATGCACTTCAGTCGGTGTGTCGACAGCAGAAGCTAGCAGTGGTTAGCATAGATGCTGCTGTAACATCAGTTCTAAAGAGTTTAAAGACTTTGCTCCTGACTGGTTCCAGTTTGATTCACCAACTGGTTCCACTGGTGGTGAAAAACATCAGGATCCACGATCTGACTGGTTGAAGTCAGGTCATGATGAACGTGACAGACGACGTGTTCCCAGGTGTTCTGTGTGACAAACCATGTGATGCCTTAGGTTCAGAGGGTTGAGGAGAGGGGGGTGAGACCAACTCATGTCACCAGTCTTCTACAGGTCATTGACAGGATGTGATAGCATCCTGTCAGAACTTCTCCTTGTGTCCTTCGTCCCTTAACCTCATTTCCCGTCACTGTCAAAATAAAGCTGACCCCAAAAATACGTGTAAGGCAGCTTTATTGTGAAGCCCAGTCTGACTGAATGGAGTCAGAACAGTGGAATCGTCCTTTTGAACTAAAGCTTGTTTCTGGTTGTGGTTCATCATGCTCCAGATTCAGGTTCTGGTTGTAGTTCTTTATGCTCCAGCTCTTTCATGTGATCTGTGGCTGATTCAGGGTGAGACCTGTGGCCCCTGCGGCCCCTGCAGGTTGTGCCGGCTGCCAGGATTTATCAGGGAGGTGGAAAGCAGAGCCGGAGCCTAAAAGTGGAGCTGGTGTTGGTTTCACAGCTTTGTCTCTCTGAATAGACAGAGAGGAAACGCTCCTCTTCCTCCTCTTCCTCCTGTGTTCAGTCTGTCAGGAGAATCTGATGCCGTGAACTTTGACCTTTGACCCTGTCTCTGCTGGTTGATTTTCTGTGGCTGTTGTGGGATCAGCTTTAGCTCAGGGTCTGAATGACTGAGAAAAGTTTGTGTGACTCCCTTGTTCTTGTGATTTTGAGCTGTCCGTCACAGACTCCTGCAGCTTCTTCTTCTGTTGAGTCTGTGCTCAGGATTTTGCTAATGGACGGCTGCTGTTTGAGGAGGAGATCAGATCATGTAGAGATGTTTTCTAAAACTTGATTTGTCCAAAGACTCTGGAGAATGGAGGCGGAGCTGCTCTGATCATGTGACTCCTGTGTCATATGAATCCTGGTGTAGGTTTGTAGGTAGTAAAATATATTTATTATGGTTCAGGTTTGTAATACAGAGCTGCAGGGTGGTGGTGATGATGATGATGATGTGTGCAGAGGGCAGAGCTAACAAACTCTGTTGAGTACACACACACACACACACACACACACACACACACACACACACACACACACACACACACACACACACACACACACACACGAAGAGTGGGAGGAGGAGGAGGAGGAGGAGTGCTGTGCGTTTGATTGACAGATTGTGTAGAACACAAAAAGGTTTTTGTTTCAACAGTGTTTGTGTTTCAACAGTTTCTGAACACAACAGTGTGTATTATATGGACTCATGTTTTGTTATGAATGAGGTGTGAGTCTTTGGGTTGAGGAGTTTGATTCTGATGTTTGTGCATTTTTGGAGACAGTGGGGTGTGTGTGTGTGTGTGTGTGTGTGTGTGTGTGTGTGTAAAAGCCTGTTAGACACAGTCACACTCATAAATCTGCAGCCTTTCACCACAAATATGTTAATACCCAGTGACAGAAATAAACAGAAGCCCACACACCACTACACAACAACTACACACACTGCACAACAACTACACAACCACACTGGGCTTTGTTTGAAGTGTCTCTGTCTCTGTGTGCGCTGCCATGCGGTGATAATCTGCCGTCATTGTGACAGCAGCCGTTCTCGCTCTGTGGATTTACGCTGTATTTTCTGGAACTGACGCCGCTCTGACAGAGCCAGAGAAGATGGACACTTCCCATCATGCCTCTGGGCTCCGGTGTTCATTGTTTCCTCAGGTGTCAGCGGGAGTGAAGATGTGGGATAACAAGCAGATGAGGATGAATCAATGTGATTGCAGTGATGTGGATGAGGGTCAGTGGTGAAGGTTCCCAATGGATTCATCAGTTTTCTGATGAAAACACAGACTCTGTTTTCCTGTATTTACAGCTGATCTGGATCTGGATCTGGGTCTGGGTCTGGATCTGGATCTGGATCTGGAGGGAAACAAGTGTCTCTTTAAAACAGTGTTTCCAGATGTCTTCATCAAATATCTGGATCAGCCTCTGTCCTCTACCTGCTGAGCAGCAGACAGACTCAGAGCAGCTGGTGGAGACCAAACACAGAGCTAAAAGAGCGGGAACACTGGACTGAGACTGAGACAGACTGCGGTGTCTGTGTCACCTGATCCGTCTCAGTCCAGTGTTCCACCTGGATCATCGTCATGTTTCCTGCTTCAGTCTGAAATGTTTGTTTAATGTGATCAGCTGTTCTCAAGATGTTTTCTTGACATTCAAAGTTCATGTTGGAGAGAATAGTGATGATCATCTGAAGCTAGAGTTAGACTAGGGCTGGGCGATTATGACCTCAAATCAAAACCACAATTTTTTTTTTGGCCTCATAGTTCACTGACAAGGTTTGTACTGTAAATATGCTCAACTGTGGAAGCTGGGAGATTTTTTTCTAATGAAAAAAGTTCATATCTTATCTTTGTGATTTTAAAATTATTGAAGGAAACACACACAGATGAAAATTAGTGCTGTTGTCTGTCGTAATGGCCATAAGTTCTCTTCCCTGAGGTCCCACGCAGGAAATGACGTGTGATCTGCTGGAAACTATGACGTCTCAAGGCATCTGTGACGCAGCTTCCATTCGTTGTCTATGTTTGTGTAAAGTAAGGCTTAAGTGTGGCTCCATTGTCCTACTTGACCAGAGATGAGATGTGGCTGCAAAGTGAAGAACAGATTTCAGTTCAGCAGTAACTTTTTCATGACATGTTGACATGCAAAATATTTTTGTGATGGCATAGTGTATCTTCTGTAGAGGGTTTTAATGAGCTGTATAAATCCACTGTGCTCCTCTGTAGTGATGGGAGCCATATCCTTAGCGATGTAGTAGGAAATGGCCTCAGTTATTTCTTTCCATCTTCTTGAATCTTTTTCATATTGTGTAGCATTTTTAAATGCTTGTTTTATCGACAGCTGCATCGTGAAGGCACTTGTTGCTGGGCGCTGGTCAGTCTGTTCATATTCTGTAACATGATTGTGCTCCAGGTGTTGAAATAGATTTGTTGTGTTGCCTTCGGTTGCCAAAACTGTTGTGCAATGTTTACATTTTACTGTTTTTTGTTCGATGTCCTGTTCTCAAACGACGGACAGCATTTTTCTTTGATACTAGTTTCTCAGTCACTTCGTGTTTGAGCAAAGAGTTTGGTTTGAGTTTTCCTCCATGTTGCGTCTCTGTCGCAGACTGGACGGAGCAGAGTCACATGTCAACACATGCGGTTTGGTGCATTAACAGTACATTAACACACACTGTGGAACATATGAACAGATCTAAAGAAAAGGTTAAAGATTCTGTAAAGCAGAAAAACATATGAGTTCTGAGTTTGCCACACCACAGAAAAATGGCATATCAAACTCCCTGCCAAATTTGAATGGATAAAAATATTGACAAAGATATAAAATTAGGTTTAAAACTTGTGAAAAATAAGCAGTATTATCAACTCTGGAATGCTGGGGGCGTGTCCGCTGGAGGCAGTGAAACCACGCCCACCGTCAGGAGAGCTTCCGCATCTCTTAACGGTCTAACAGATTTATGATGAAAGGAAACATGACTGAGTCCAACAGCTGTATTGATTGTACACACACACACACACACACACACACACGTGTTGTACATATTCTTACATTACAAATTGCTCTAAATTGTCCGATGCCCTGGACCTTATTCAATTCAATCCAATTCAATTTTATTTGTATAGCGTCAAATCATAATATCCATTCTCTCAAGGCACTTTACAGGGTCAGGTCAAGACCTTACTTTCAATTTGTTATAGAGAAAAACCCAACAGTTCCCACAACGAGCAAGCGCTTGGCGACAGGGGGGAGGAAAAACTCCCTTTTAACAGGAAGAAACTTCCAACAGAACCGGGCTCAGGGTGGGCGGCCGTCTGCCTCGACCGGTTGGGTTTAGGAGGAGATAAAAAAGGGGGGGTGGGGGGAGGAGAGAGGAGAAAAGAGAGAGAGAGAAAGACCAGGAACAGCTGTATAGGTCATGGTGTTATCAATAATGATGACAGATAACAGTGGTTAATAGTAATGATGAGTAGTGGTGGATCTGGATCCTGCTGCTCCTGAGGCAGAGATACCTGCAGAATGAGGACAGAGAGAGGGAGAGAGAGGAGAAGCACAAACTACGGGAGAGAAAAGGAAACAAAGTTAATGGCATGAGGTCATCGAGAGAGAGAGGGGGAGAGAGACAGAAATAGGGAGAGAGCGCCCAGTGAATCATGGGAATCCCCCAGCAGTCTAGCTCTATAGCAGCATAACTAAGGGATGGGTCAGGACATACCCGAGCCAGCCCTAACTATAAGCTTTACTAAACAAGACAGTTTTAAGCCTGATCTTAAAGGTAGAGAGGGTGTCTGCCTCCTGAACCCACACTGGGAGCTGGTTCCACAGGAGAGGAGCCTGATAGCTGAAGGCTCTGCCCCCCATTCTACTCTTACAAACTCTGGGAACCACAAGTTGACCTGCATTTAGAGAGCGAAGTGTCCTATTGGGAAAATAGGGAACTATAAGCTCTCCAAGGTACGATGGTGCCTGACCATTAATGGCTTTGTAGGTGAGAAGGAGGATTTTAAATTCTATCCTGGATTTTACAGGGAGCCAATGCAGAGAAGCTAACACAGGAGAGATGTGATCTCGTTTCCTAGTTCCTGTCAGTACTCGTGCTGCCGCATTTTGGATCAATTGGAGGCTTTTTACTGCATTTTTGGGACATCCTGACAATAAAGAGTTACAGTAGTCCAGTCTTGAGGTAACAAATGCATGAACTAGTTTTTCAGCATCCTTTAGACATAGAATGGGTCTGATTTTAGCAATATTGCGCAGGTGGAAGAAGGCTGTCCTAGAGACTTTCTTTATATGTGAAGTAAAGGACAAGTCCTGGTCAAAAATGACACCAAGGTTTCTGACTGTAGCACTGGAGGCCAAGGTGATGTCATCCAGAGTCAGTATATTATCACATAGTGTATCTCTGAGGTGTTTTGGGCCAATTACAATAACTTCAGTTTTGTCTGAGTTTAAGAGTAAGAAGTTACTGGTCATCCAGGTTTTTATGTCCTTAAGACACACCTGAAGCTTGGCTACCTGGTTAGTCTCACCTGGCTTCATGGATAAGTACAGCTGGGTGTCATCTGCGTAACAATGGAAATTTATCTGGTGCCTCCTAATAATGTTTCCTTATCTATTTTGATGCCGCCAGTATAAGCTACACACGGAGCTAACTTAGCCCATTTTCCACTAGTCGAAAAACCTGCTAAGACCCGCTAACATCGGGTTTTTCTCGGCAATGATGAAGGGTTTAATCGGCATTCACAGCCGGGTTAAATGAATTTGCAGTAGACACGGGTATTTATTGACTCCGGCTCCGATCGGCATTGATATAAACACAAACCCGGGTGAACCCGCTCATTTTCGCCTCTTTCCCTGCTGTAACGTCTCAGAGGACACAGACACGCACCTGTCACCTGTCCAACATGGCGCCGTGACACCTGAAGCTCGGCGGCTACACTGATGGTGGGGGTGACAGAGTGAGCTGCAGCTCTGAGCTTTAAAAACACAATCAGACACAAACATCTCATACGGAGGCTCCGACTGTTTGACAGACTTTCACCAGTTTGCAGCGCAGCGAGCAGCTCACTCTCCCTCCACTGTCTGTGTGTGTGTGTGTGTGTGTGTGTGTGTGTGTGTGTGTGTGTGTGTGTGTGTCTGTGTGTGTGTGCTCTAAGTGCAGAGGTGACATCGCTCCCTGCAATTGTGTGTCCTGAGTCCAAACAGACTCGACTGGCGGTGGAAAAGGAGTGTATCGGCTTTTAATAGCAGGTTTACCCGCATTTAAAAAACCCACTTACCCGTTAATTTCAGTGGAAAAAGGGGATTTGAAGAGAGGATGAAGCGGAACCATCCTTCTGGCCATGAAAAGAAGGGAAACGTCGTGATTGAATAAGTGATTATCTATTAACACATTATTCTGTAATTACTGATAACACCACACCGTGGGTATTGCAGCCTGGAGGGAAGGCTCAGCTAACAGCAATAACACTGAGCAGGAGAACCACTGATGCTGGTTCACTCCATGCTTTTATACCGCTACAGCTTTAGGGGCGGGGTTTGCTAAGTGGGGGTCCAAGTGCGTCATCAGTACCCCGTTTAGGCCCCGCCCAAAAAACAGTCAACACAAAAATGATGAAACACAGTTTAAGGTATAACTGCACAATTCAGTACCACACAAGTTTCACATGTTTCACATGCTTCACATGTTTTTTCAGGAATAGTTCTCCAACATATATATTGATTTTATAGACAAATCTGTGAATTTGCTTTACAGGATCTTTAACAGAATAAAAAAAACAACAACGAAATAACCGACATGGGCAAGATCACATCCATTAATGGTTCTGAATGTTTTACCCTCTGTGACCCCCCCCCACCCTCTGCTGGTGCCTCATTTCAGCCTTTTAAATATATTTAGAGTGAAATGAGCTCAGAGGTCTCTCAGGGATCAGTCTGGGTTCAGGTCCAGCAGTCTGGGATGATTTGAGGCTGATGGAGCAGCACCAACCTGAAACCAGCAGCGGCTGATGGGAAAATCTAGCATCAGACTGTGGATTAAAGCTGAGAGAGGATGGTCTGTCTCAGAGGAGATGATCACTGTCTTCCTCATTATATTAATTGTAGTTTTTCATCAGTGGTGGAAAAAACATGAAACATGTTCTCACATTAAACAGGTGAACTGATGCTTGGAATCCAGAATATTTAAGGTGGTACACCTGATGTAATAGGCCTGATGCTGAGTATTTAAGGTGGTATTACTGGATGTAGTAGCCTATGGTGGACAGTCTCTTTCAGTCCAGACTGCTCCTTCATCTGAGCGTCACTCTGAGCTGTTAATCAAGTTTTACAGTGTTGAAGCTCAGAAAATCAACTCCTGCTGTCAGGCTGACTCAGCTCTCAGAGAGATCCTGATCCTGCTGATCCAGGACCCTAAACCCAGACCCTCTGATGATTCAGACCTTCAGAGACCTTTGATATCAGGACTGGTCTTGATTTCTGTAGATCACTTGGTGGTTTATGTCAACATGCCACCTGTGACAGGATACAGGGCCCCGGCTGGTCCAGAACCTGTGTCTGAAGTGAAAGTCCAGTGATCACAAAGACACTGAACATCTACAAAGATAGAAAATAAAGTTGGGTTTGAAGCTTCTCAGCTAACGAGACATGGACAGTGCAGCAACTTGTATTAATCAGGTGATATGAGAAGCAGAAATGTGAAGAAGAGTGAACACAATGTCTCTCTGCAGCGCACAACTCACACATTGTCTACACCGGGTTCACCAGCAGCCTCACACAGGTCTGCAGAGTGACAGAGAGAGGCTGCAGCTGCTGACAGGCAGGAGGTTGTTTTTAGCCTGTGAAGGACACACACACACACACACACACACACACACACACACAGTCTGTCAGCTGTGTGTGTGTAACAAATCAACCGCCCAGATCTACAGGGTCATGGACTGTGATATCACTTCCTGTTTAGCTGCAGGTCCTCTGCTGACATCAGTTCATTCAATATCTTTTGTTCCTATTCATTCTTCTTCATTCAATATAGAACCTGGACCTGCTTTATAATGAAAACACACATGGACATCTACCTTCAGACTGTAAGAGAGACTGTGGAGATTGGTGTGTACTTACTGTCCATAATCCCAAGAAAGTTTCTAAAATGTCCATTGTCCACAGTTGACAGAGGCAGACAACAACCAATTATCAAATCCCAGATGATGGCTTGTAATGTACCTTGAACAGTGTTTATAAACAGGTGAAGTAGGATGTTTAATGATGAAACTGCACATTATACGTAATCCTCTCTAAGCACACAAGTGACTGTCATTTTTTAAGTTTTATAAATGTAACTTCGCTAAAGATCAACTCCAACGTAGCTTTTGCTGCTAACGTTTAAAGACAATCTGCCAGTGGCGGCTCATTAGCAAGCTAACCTGTAACATTAGCTTAGCTTCTGAGAAATTAAATAGCGCTGACAAATTGTTGGTCATGTGTTAAACTTTTGCTTATGGTAAAAAAGGAGAAACGGAGCACATAGAGCTTCTTATTAACTATATTAATATTGTGTTTGTAGCTAGCTTCGCTAGCTTGACACTTACTTTTCCGTATGTTTTCTTTCAAGGTGACGATAACAGTTCAACGTGGTCCCGGCTGTCTCGGTTAAAGTTGCTTTACAGACATTACGCTCTGCTGAGTGTTTTTCTTTCCACTTGATTTGCAAATAAACTCTTTGTGTTTTGAATAAGCAAATCGTATCACTGATGATTTGGACACCTCTGCGGCCGCAGACGGTTCCCTCCTTTCTCCCTCGTCTTCTCCTTGGCACTTAGGGGGGCGGGTGGTGGCGTTAAAACTTTCAAAGTAAAAAACTTTATTGGTTGCATTTGAATGTAGGAGTTTCACACTCAATTGCTGTAAAAAAAAAAAAAAAAAAGGATGTCACTGCAGCTGTGGTCTCGACTGGTCTTGAGAAAAAATCCCAAGTCCAGCTCGACTGAGACAAGACAGAGTAAAAATGCAGTCGATTCCGAGACGAGACCAAGACCTTGAAAATGACCGATCCCAAGTACTACAACACTAGGCGCTTTAACCAGCTGAGCCACAGCGCCTCTGTGACGAGATGCTGTTCCTCCAAGGATGGATGAGATGTTTCCAGATGAAGCATGAAGGTGAGAGAGAGAAAACCAAGAAAGAATACAGGACCAGAAGATATTTAATGACCTGATCTGATATCACACCCTTAAACCCTTAAATCCAAGTTCAAAACAGTTCCATCAATCAGTCGAATTACAGTTAGGTCGTGTGTGTGAGTGTGTGTGTTACTGTAATCCAGCCACAGTATCCCCTCTCTTCCTGTGGCGATGTGCTATCAGTTTTTTGTGGTTGTGGTGTTTGTACACGGTGAGTTCAGAGGTTGGTTAAAGTTAAACAGTTGGCTTCTCTGGAGCTGTCAGTCATATCACATGGTCTTCATTTACCCTGTTGCCATGGAAATTAAGAGATGTTTAGGAAATCAATAGGAAAAGATATGAGTGGGTTTAACTCAGCGTCATTCCTGCGGTCCAGAATTTTAGTCCTGAGTAAAACGTCTAAGCTTTAAGATCTCAAAGTTTTGCACAGACACATGGTCAAAGGTTTGATTTAACTTCACGTTATTCAAGCTGGAGGAGGTTCTCCATCTTCACTGTGTGTTTCACTCATGTCTGTTTTTTGGTTTTTTTTTTACACACATAAGAAAAAGGCTTTGGCCTGAATGTGGTGCTGTGAAACCAGTCAACCACTGGAGGACATGATAGCTGAATACCAGGTTCAGGTCTGAGGATCTCCTGTTTACTAGACAGGCGCTTTGACCATCTAAGCCACAGCGCCTCTGTACAGAAGAACAGATGAGTGACAAATTAAAGGACAAAGCCTTCAAAGTGAGAAACAGGATGATAGCGCCTCCATTCGCAGGACACGAGGGGTCACTGATGGTTTGATCAGTATGAAAACGATGTGAATCATATGCAAAGAGTCACCAGATCTCAAGCCAGATGAACACCCACAGGAGATTTTGGAGGCACCAACAGATATGAAGGAGTTTACGTTCATGTCATGTTGGATTCAGTGTGAATATTATCCATCCATCCATTGTCTTCCTTTTATCTGGGGTCAGGTCAGATGTCCAGCTCCTCCTGGGGGATCCCACGGTGTTCCCAGGCCAGAGGGGATATGTAATCCCGCCAGCGAGTTCTTGGTCTGACTCAGGGCTTCCTCTCAGTTGGACGTGCCCAGTAAACCTCCAAAGGAAGGTGCCTGGGATACGTCATTACCACATGTCTGACCCATCTCAGCTGGCTCCTCCTGACATCAAGGAGCAGAAACTCTACTCCAAACTCCCTCCGGATGTCTGAGCTCCTCGCCCTGTCTCTAAGACTGAGCCCAGAAACCCTAAGGAGGAAACTAATTTCAGCCGCTTGTATCCACGATCTCATCATTTAAGTCACTACCCAGAGCTCACGACCAGGTGAGTTTCTGAATGATGATCGACTGGTAAATCGAGAGCTTTGCCTTCCAGCTCACAGTCCAGTATAAGGTTCGCATTACTGCTAACACTGCATGAACAAGAGCCCCCCAACAAGACCCTCCTTCATTTGAGACAGTTGTGTCCAGTCCAGTTCTTAAAGCTGTTTAATCTAATAAAAGCAGTGGCTCAGTGATGACTCTGAACTCATCCACACAAACTGCAGCTCTGAGCTCTGCTGGATTCATTCAGTCATCAGCAGCTCCTCCAGCTGGAACTGGACCAGTAAACTGAGCAGAGTGTGAACTGGGCCGTCTGTCACTGTCAGAGGCAGCTCACCGCTCGTCTCCAGGGGGCGACGTTTCATTCACGTCCATTAACCCGCATCCAGGGGAAATGTCAGCCAGATGAGTCAGAGCAAGATAAGAACACAGCTAAGAATCAGAGCACTATTTAACCTTTATCACTGTGTGTGTGTGCGTGCGTGCGTGCGTGCGTGCGTGCGTGCGTGCGTGCGTGTGCGTGTGTTAATCCTGCAGACCTCTCCTGTTTCCCTGCAGTCTGTTCAAATGACTGCTGTTATTCTCTCTGCAGATGCTGACGCACAAACGGATTAAAGGATAAGTTCACATTTTTCATGTGTATCTCAGAACTCTCTGTGTGTGTGTGTGTGTGTTTATTGGTCAGAGATCTCTACCTGAAGTGGTTCTGGATGAAGGACTGATGATTTCATCTCTACTGATTCAAAATCGATTCATAAATTTAAAAAAAATTCATCTGTCATGAAGAGAGCTGATAAAAACAAGGAAATGATCAAAGCTGTCATATTGATATTTAAGGTGTATTGATTGATTTCCAAACATCAATCATGTATTGCGTAACAGTGAAGAAAACATTCCACCTTAACAGTATGTGGTGGCTGCTGGTTTCTAAGCTGCTCAGTGATGAAATGGTTCATTGGTAAAAGACAGAAAACATCCTTTCATTCATCTTCCACTCTTCTGACGTTTCTGTATCTGTGATGATTCACACACAAACACGACAGAGTCAGACTGTTACACAGATCACAGCTAAATTAGCATAGCCTGTTAGCTTAGCTACATTTTCATAACCTAACCTGTGAGCTTAGCTTCTCCTGTGAATAGATGTTTCCAGTGTGTCTTCATTTGCTCGACACAAGTCAGTAAATAATTCATTCAAACACAAACTACTTGTGTTGATTCACCTGCTGCTGTTACAACCTGCTACATCACGGGGTCATCTGACATCACTGAGCTGATGTTTGTCTGAAGCTTTTTCTCAACATGATCGAACTGTTCATAGTCAGTCTAACATCTGATCATGTGATCAGAGTTCACTGATCTATGTAAACTGTGCCTTGTGGCGATCGCCCAAATTATTTCAGTTTTATTAATATTTTTTGTTGGTATTGAAGTTAATGGTATTATATTCCAGAATTTATTATACACATTAAGTTTTGTGATCGCCCATATGTCATGCTGTGTTTGTGTTTTTTTCTCTCCCCCACACCCACCTGTCCAGTCAACCAGTAAAATGCTATGCTTTAGATCCAGCCTCTTTACTTTTTTTTTTGTTTATACCCGACACAAAATCAGTATGACATCAGATGCCAATCTGTGAGGAGTAAGGAGAAGTATGTTGCCTACTGTTCTAATTTTGGGCTCTTGAAGTTCGTGTTTGTATTGAGTCTGTGTGCTGGAGACGGACTGAGGTCTCGTCTTCTCTTCCCCTGGAGATTGTCGGGGTCAGACAGACGCCAGCGGGGATCAAATACTGTTTTGTTTATGAAAGATGAGATAAGATAGCCTTTATTAGTCCCACAGTGGGGAAATGCCTGGGAAAACCTGTGAAGGAATTACTTTGGATTGGACTGAATGTCACTGAACTGATCAGATAACCAGGAAAACCTGAAGTGGACCTTTTTTGGGAAAGTGTCTGTCTCCAGCCTGCTGTTTCTGTTCCTTCATCTCCTCCTAAACCTCATCTCATCTTCTTCCATCTGTACAATCAGAGGTCAGAGGTCATGGTGCTCAGACTGGATCTAAAATAACTCCTGTGGATGGAAACAGGGATTGTGGAGGAGTGATGAGAAAGGTAGAGCGGAGGGGAGGAGGGATTTTGGAGTAATTATAGTGAGTGTCTGCGACTCAGTGGGGTTAGTTCTGTGTGGACAGCTGTCCACACTTTAACACTCAGGCATGAACACTTGTGTCAGGTCATTGTGTTGGAGACACCACAGACTGAAAGGTCTCAAGGTCAAATTCTTCAAATGCAGCAGTGTTTCCATCAGAGGTTACCTGCCCTGCTCAGGTGATGTCTCAGGTGTAGGTGGTGTCTCTTTTTTTCAGGCTCAGCTTTCTGTCACTAATTAGTATTTTATTTACTGTTTTTGGCTCATTTATATAACATGGCCTACACTTCCTCTTCTTCTTCTTCTTCTTCTTCTTCTTCTGTTTTCCTTCATCTGTTTCTTCCTCCTCTTCCTCTTCCTCTGCCTCTGCTGAAGTCCTGATGATTGTGGTTTATGGAACTCAGTCATGTGACTTCAGGTCATGTCCTCGACTCTCCTGAGGAGGATTTTCAGATTAAAGGGGCTTTAGTGTGCAGACATATCAATCATCAACTTATTGATTAATTATTTTCCCATTTGATTGATTGATTGTTTCATGGAAAACACTTTTCACAATTAAGTGATTGCAAGATTCAGGCTGCCTTGTGCACTGACCTGTGGTGAATGTTACAGAACAAAGATGACACACACACACACATACACACACACACAGACACACACACTCTGACCTGTGTCGTCGGCTTCTGCTGCTCTGTTTGTTGGAGAACCACCGTGGAGGAGACAGATCAGTTCTTGGTCTGAATGTCTTTGTCTGTGTTTGCATAGATCACTCCGGGCAGCAAGGCGGCACAGGGTAACCTGATCCAGGGTGATGTCATCGTCGCCATCGATGGTGTCAGCACTGACGGGATGACTCACCTGGAGGCCCAGAACAAGATCAAGATGGCCAACTACAACCTGGCACTCACCATGTCCAAGTAAGAACCGTGTCTTCGATTTATCTGTGATCACTCCTCTGCACTACCCCACAGAGGCAGAACGCAGTGCATACATGTTTGGTCAGACGTGGATCTTTTGTAGTTTTATTGTAAAAAGTGTAGCAGTGTGTTGTCAGAACACCTGCAGAAACAGGTAACACATTCTTAACCTTTTCCATGTTCTGCTCAATATAGAGGCTGAGGCGTCTCTTTGTTTGGTCACTTGTTGATTCACCATCAGTCTCTGACTCTTTCCTCCTGTTGATTCTCCAGTTTCTGTCCTGGATGTGATCTGTTCAGTCACACTGAGATGGTAAACAGGTCTGTGATGTGGTTGCAAAAGTTCCTGTCATGGGTTTATCATAGTGACAGGTCTTAAACTATAAAAAGCTGTTTTTAAACATTATTATTTATGTTTTTTTTAAAGATAATTTGTTTTGATAAAATAAAAACTTTATTTACATTGTAATTTGTTTTGCAAATGATTTGTTGGCCCATTTGCACCTTCAAGACCCCGGCTCACAGGTTGGGAACCATTGTTGTGGTGTTTGGAGAAATGATGATGAAACACTTAAAACAGTGTTTCCTCTTTTTGGAACATTTTTGTGATCAGCTGCATCGAACCTGAAAACTGGACTGAGTCAGTCATAAGAACAGAAATGATGAAACTTATCAGGACCAGATTATATTTAAAAATGGAAGATGCTGCTGCTGCAGATTGTCTCCTGCCTGAAGGAGTCTGAGGAGATCTGATAAACTCAGTGAGGAGATGAGTGCTGTCCACACTGAGTCTCATCACTACAAACCCTCCAGGTGATGAAGATAAGAGGCTCAGCTGAGTCCAGCTCCTCTTCAGACCTCAGTCTGTTCTCAGTGCAGCTCTTTCAACATGTAAAATCTGTTATTTCTTGACCATGAGGCTCAGAGACACAGTGAGCTCTGACCTTTGACCCTCGACCTCCTCCTCTAGCTGTTGTGTTGACACAGACTCAGTGCTTGTTCCTCTGTAATCAGGATTTCATGGTTAAATAAACTGTTTTATATCAGATCAGTTTCCTGTGTCACATGATGTGAAACGTCTTTTTAAAGCAGCATCAACAAATATCACCTGTTGTATTATCATCACCTGTTTGTTTTCCCACCTGCAGGTCGAAGCGCCCCCCTCCGATGCCTGCACCGAGAATGGACGCCACTTTTCCCATGATCCCTCACCAACAGGTAATTTGACCGACTGCAAACTGCTGTAGAGGCAGATGAATGAAACTGATCTGCTGATTAAAGGTGTGAGGCCCCAGAGTCACATCATTATATCACATGACCTATGACCTCTCTGGGTCACATGACAGAAGATACAGATGTGGAAACCCCTGGATTCATACACTGAGTTTAAGCAGATTATAACAGAGTTTGTTGACATCAGTTAAAGATTCACTTCTTCACAGTTTGAGTCTTTTTTCTCCTTCATGTTTTCATTGTTTATATTTGGTTTGATGTGAATTGCCTGGGTTTATTTATTTAATAAGTTTAATTATTATGGAGCTGCTGTGATTCACCATTCATGTTGTCACCACATGCAGAACTGTGCAGATGTTTGAGGCTCTAAAAGCAAGTGAGGAAGTTTTCAAAATAAAACCATCAACAGTTTTTATCTCTCAGTGAACTTCATCCAGTTCTTCATGACTCTGGTTGTTTGGAGAATCTGAAGTGACTAAAACATTTGCACGGTCCTGTAAATGAAGACATGAGTATTCCTTGTCTCACACACACACACACACACACACACACACACACACATACACCCACAGACTGAAGGGGAGATGTGAAGGGCTGCTGCCCCCCAGTGGTCACAGGAAGTAAGATGACAGATAAAACATTGACACTGGATGAATCTGCGACTTTCAAAATAAAATCTGATTGTAGCCTCTGTTAAATGAATAAATGTAAATGATCAATATCTTTGATCCCTGAAGAGACAATGTTGTAACAACAATGTGCAGGATTTGTTTGTGTTTGTTTGTTCAGAGACGTGATGATAACGATAATAAAAACAAAAAGGCTACAGTTAAAAGGATAACTGAAAGATATGTTTTTAAAATATTATAACGTGGAGCTAATGTTATATAACAGATGTCAGTTAGTGTCATGGATTTACAGATACTGATAATCAAACTATAGAATATAAATAGAATATTGATACATTTTGCTCTCAGGCTTTTACACTGATATGACTGTTACCGTTAAAAAATCCACAGCGGATTTAAAGATGTTACCGAGACACTCACAGTAGAAATTGACTATAAAACATATTGATCGGGTATTGATAGTTCTCTGCTCCCCTCCCCTCTCGTCTCCTCCCCCCTGACTCCCTCTCCTCCACCTGAAGCCTCAGTCAGTGCAGGTCAATGGTGGCCTGTCGGCCGGCAGTGCCTCCTCCGGGCCTGTAGAGGCAGACTCTCCTGGGAGTAGAGCGGCGGCGCTCAGCCCCGCTCACAGGAAGCAGTATAACTCCCCCATCGGCCTGTACTCAGAGGAGACTCTGAGGGAGATGGCAGCGGTTCAGGCGGGCCGGCCTGCGGGGTACGTAGAGACCAAGAGGCCGATGAGACGCGTAATTACAGGTGAAGGAGGGGAGGAGTCTAAAGGTGTCCGTCAGAGGTAGAGCTGCTCTGAGACACACTTGATGAAAGCAGGTGTTGAGGTGGTTCAGTCCAAAGACTCAGAACTGCCACCTCTTCCTCTGTGAAGATGTTTAAAAGACAACAGGAGAACTGACGCTAACATTAGCCTAGGTTAGGCTAGTTAGTTCGTTACCATAGAAACAGTTTCTGAGCTCAAAGGTCATTGATGAAAGAAACTGAAGTCTACAGTTAACAACACAACAACACTACACAAACACTATACAAACAACAACACAAACACTACACACAAAACACAACAACAATACAGAAAACACAACATTTTACGAAGCATTTTGTGTTTTGTAAACTGTTGTGTTGTGTTTGGCAGCTCAGGGCCTCCGTACATTAGCTTTTCAACATCATCGTATTAACTTGTTTACATTTTCTGCACCGCAGCAGCTCCACCTCTGAAACTTCTCACACTTCATCCTGACATATCGAGCAACACGTCAGCACAGCACAGCCTCCATATCTCCTGCTTACCTTTGCCCCTGATCAGAAGGAGAACAGTGGGCTCATAGGAGCATTCAGTGTTTTATAACATGATCTGGAATCAGACTGAACAGTTGTCTCATGTAGTTGAGTTAACCTGGACAACAAGAAGACAGATGGATGTTTCAGTGATGATGATGATGGTGATGATGGAGACTGTTAGTGAGGAGGACAGCTCAGCCAAGAAACACAGTACTGTCCTTTAGATGGAGGACAACACACCTGACCTGACCCCGACCTGAGATTTAATCATTTATGTTACAGAGACAGGAGTCTGAGTCCCCACAATGTGACTATATTAACAGATTTATGTCCCCACAACATAAGTTATACAAGTGTACACACACACACACACAAACACACACACAAACAATTCTGTAACAGAAATACACACTTCCACCTAAAGCACTCTTTGCAAAGCTGTGATGAGAGGTGAGTATGTGACTGTTACCGTAACTATTCATAATCATAGCCACACACACACGCACACACACAGTTACCCAGCATGTCTGTGGTGTTTCCTCAGTTCAGTGGTTCAGTTACTGTGTCACTGAAGAGGACAAACACCTGTTGGTTCCTCTGGCTGCTGTAAAAGGTCTGAGAACCTTCTGGACACACACACACACACGCACACACACACACACACTGTGCTCCTCTCCTGGACAGGACAAACCTCAGTAACTTCTTCTTCACAGTGACGATAGATGTTTGTGTGGTGAGTGACAGTTTGAATCTCTTCATGTCTGTGAAGGTGGTGGGAGCAGACTCTCTGACCTCTGACCTTTGTTTCCTCCCTCTCTAGTCTGATGGAGGTTGTATTTCTGTTTGAACTCTCTGATGCGCCGGACTCACAGAAACACTGTGGTTGTGTTGTAGTAACTGTATCTCCTCTGTCCTCTCTCTCTCTCCTCTCTGCTCTTGGCTGAACTAGGTTTTCTCTCCTGCTGCTCCCACGTCAGTATCTTCTCCTGCCGCCTGCATCGTGTTTGTTGTTGAGGCATGGTTTGTTTCTGTGGCTGATTTCAGACGGCCTGTGTTGGGATAAAGTGGTGTTAGAGTTGTGTGTCTTTAAATGTGTTACCTTTTTAATCATCAACACATCACTGTCCAATAACAGCTGACTGGGTAAAATGACCATGAACAGCAGACTGGTTTCCAGTCAGGTTATACTGGGAAAGAAGTGGTTGGTCCCTCATGTTGTCTGAGCCGGTTGGTTGTCAGAGTGAAAAGGCAGCCAGACAGTTTCCAGTCGCTGCCATTAAACCACTGCAGAAGAAGAAAAGGTCATTAAATGATGATGGAAACCACGTGGGTTTTTCAGCCTCCTCATCATCACTCCACAGACAGCTGATGTCTTCATCTCTTCACCGGAGCTGACAAGTGATGTTTCAGTCACGTTTAGTTTTTATGACTAGAATGAAGAGACCACACCTCCTTTACAGAGACCACACCTCTTTTAGAGAGACCGCACCTCCTCAACAGAGACCGCACCTCCTTTACAGAGACCACACCTCTTTTAGAGAGACCACACCTCCTTTACAGTTACTGCATCTCCTTTACTGAGACCACACCTCCTTTACAGAGACCACACCTCCTTTTTTCAGAGACTGCACCTCCACTAAAGAGCTCGCACCTCCTTTAGAGAGACCACACCTCCTCTACAGTGACCACATCTCCTCCACAAAGACTACACCTCCTCTTTTCAGAGACTGCACCTCCTCTACAGAGACTTACCTCCTTCATTAGATGAGTTTCTTCAGAGTCTTCCTGTTGTTTGTCTGTTTTATGCTGACAGTGAGTAAATGTGCATCATTGTGGTTTCCTGTGTGTTTCTCATTGAAAAGCTGTGTTGTTGCTGTCATTGTTAATCATCATGAGGCTAGTGTTTGTGTGTTTGTTCCTCTGGTGTTGGTGCTGTGTTGATATGCTCTGCATGCATCCGGACTCACAGTACTGCGTTATTAAACATGTTAAATGTGAGTGATGAGATCTCAGCCGTGGCTCTGATACAATCATCTTCACTGCGTCTGACATTTCTCTGCTGACAGTGAAGGTCACACTTTGAGCTGTGGTGACATTTCATGCTGAAGCATGAGGCTGATGAGGAGAGAAGGTCAAACTCATCATCTGGTCTCTGACTCAGTGTTCAGGTCCCGGTCTGTGCTTTGTTGTTCTTGGAAAGACAAAGAAGTGGCAGAAGGTTTGGATGATGAGGTCATTAAAGATTTAGATCCAGCTTCATGTGGGACAACGTGGAGTGAACTGGGACGACAAGGTGTGAACTGGGAGGATGAGGAGTGAACTGGTGTCAGTTTGGTGCAGATGAGGACGTCACTGTGAAACTACAACCTGCTGCAGCAGCTTCAGTGTCAGACCAAACAACAGCTGATTATTTACACTTACAGTCATTCGTTCATTAATTATAAAGTCTGTTATGATAAATCACATTCAGAGTGTCCTGTGACTCTCTGAGCCCCCCACCCCCACCCCCACCCCGCATGTGTCAGGCCCACCCTCAGCCCTGCCGTCAGGATCTGATCTGCCTTGGTGTCCATTTGCTTTGAGCATGAGAATCACACAGCACAAATCCCATCACCTCCACCACCCACCTTTCACCATCTTCTCCATCTATTCATCCTTCCCCCGCTCCTCCTTCCTCTCTCCTCCTCTCTTTCCTCCACCACCACCCTTCACATCCACCACCCAACAGCGCCGGCTTCAACCCTGGCGTGCTGAAGGACTCTGCCCTTTCCACACATCAGCCCATAGAGGTGAAGGGCCCTGGTGGGAAGGCCACCATTATCCACGCCCAGTACAACACGCCCATCAGCATGTACTCACAGGACGCCATCATGGACGCCATCGCAGGACAGACACAGGGCAAGGGGCATGATGCCAGGTAAGAACACCCCCACCCCACCCCTCATCCTCTCTCATCTTGTGGTTCCTCAGTCTTGTGTTTTTTCTTATTCTTCTCTCCACTTGATGTCATGGTGATTAATCCCACAGACTTCACTCTGATCTCAAACTAGACTTCAATCACAAATTCAACCATTTTTTTTCTGCTCCAACGTTTAAATTTTACAACTTAGAATAAATGAAAATAAAGAATAATATCATGACATAAATGTTTTCACACGGTTGTGTATTTCTTCTAAACCTGGTCCTGAGGGTGCGAGGAAGATCTGGGCGTCCGTGGAAGGTCTTTGGGGTCTGACAAAGATCTGGGGGTCTGATGAAGGTCTGGGGGTCCGAGGGTCTGAGGGTCTGATTAAGGTCTTGGGGTCTGAGGGTCTGAGGAAAGTCTGAGGGTATGAGGAGGGTCTGACAAGAGCTGATGAAGATGAGGTGACACTGGATCATTAACGTGTTGACAGAGAACTTGAACAGGGTTAGGGTTGTAAACCCTAACAGGGTTGTAAAGACAACAACACAACAGACAAACAAACACTGACTGTTCACAGCAGGAACATGATCAGTGATGACAATGATGGTCACACAGTGACTTATCAAATCTTCATCAGGTCAGAAAACAGAAACATTTAGATCAGTTTTCAGCTGTCTGCTCCTTTAACTCCTCCCCCTCACCCCCCCCCCCCCCACCCCCACCCCCACCCCCACCCCCCCACACCCCCTCTTCCTCATCCTCGTCCTCTTAGCATCACAATATAAAACTAAACAGATGAAAAAGTGACACTGGATCATCAAGTGAAACAAGAAAAGTCTGTAGTTAAACTGCTGTCACTGGTGTTACTGGTGTTACTGGTGTCACGGGTGTTACTGGTGTTACTGGTGTCACTGGTGTTTCTGCTGTTACTGGTGTTTCTGCTGTTACTGGTGTATCTGCTGTTACTGGTGTCACGGGTGTTACTGGTGTCACTGGTGTCACTGGTGTTACTGGTGTCACGGGTGTTACTGGTGTTACTGGTGTCACTGGTGTTTCTGCTGTTACTGGTGTTTCTGCTGTTACTGGTGTCACTGGTGTTTCTGGTGTTTCTGGTGTTACTGGTGTTACTGGTGTCACTGGTGTTTCTGCTGTCACTGGTGTTACTAGTGTTACTGGTGTCACTGGTGTTTCTGCTGTCACTGGTGTTACTGGTGTTACTGGTGTTTCTGCTGTTACTGCTGTTACTGCTGTTACTGGTGTCACTGGTGTTACTGGTGTCACAGGTGTTACTGGTGTTTCTGCTGTTACTGGTGTTACTGGTGTCACGGGTGTTACTGGTGTCACGGGTGTTACTGGTGTTACTGGTGTCACTGGTGTTTCTGCTGTTACTGGTGTTTCTGCTGTTACTGGTGTATCTGCTGTTACTGGTGTCACGGGTGTTACTGGTGTCACTGGTGTCACTGGTGTTACTGGTGTCACGGGTGTTACTGGTGTTACTGGTGTCACTGGTGTTTCTGCTGTTACTGGTGTTTCTGCTGTTACTGGTGTCACTGGTGTTTCTGGTGTTTCTGGTGTTACTGGTGTTACTGGTGTCACTGGTGTTTCTGCTGTCACTGGTGTTACTGGTGTTACTGGTGTTTCTGCTGTTACTGCTGTTACTGGTGTCACTGGTGTTACTGGTGTCACAGGTGTTACTGGTGTTTCTGCTGTTACTGGTGTTACTGGTGTTTCTACTGTTATTGGTGTCACTGGTGTTTCTGGTGTTACTGGTGTCACTGGTGTTTCTGCTGTCACTGGTGTTACTGGTGTTTCTGGTGTTACTGGTGTTACTGGTGTCACTGGTGTTTCTGCTGTCACTGGTGTTACTGGTGTTACTGCTGTTACTGCTGTTACTGGTGTCACGGGTGTTACTGGTGTTACTGGTGTCACTGGTGTCACTGGTGTCACTGGTGTTTCTGGTGTTTCTGCTGTTACTGGTGTTACTGGTGTTACTGGTGTCACTGCTGTTACTACTGTTACTGGTGTT
This sequence comes from Trachinotus anak, assembly GCF_046630095.1. Taxonomy (NCBI): domain Eukaryota; kingdom Metazoa; phylum Chordata; class Actinopteri; order Carangiformes; family Carangidae; genus Trachinotus; species Trachinotus anak. The sequence goes on from NW_027273903.1 coordinate 278,763, forward strand.
ACTGGTGTCACTGGTGTTACTGGTGTTACTGGTGTCACTGGTGTTACTGGTGTGTCTGGTCTTACTTGTGTTACTGGTCACTCTGAATGTTCTGAGCCTCTCCTCCTCCTGTTTGTCATCACTGGTTTTAATCTTCAGCCACTGTCAACTGTCCTGAGCTTTTAGTTCAGCTTCAGCCTCCGTCTTCATCTTCATTTTCTTCATCAACACCAGCTGTATTTCTGTAATTTTTTACGAGTCTCTTTGGTTTCAGACAGATAATAACACATTTCAGTCTAAAACTTTTCCCTCGACTTTACGTCCTAAAAGTCCATGCAGTTCAGCTGCTGCTTCAGGGTCCTAGTCTTGACTCTCTGTGGTTTTTGTGGGGGGTGGCCTCTCTCTGTGGTTGCAGTACTCTCCCAGTTAAAGGTGGTCTTGTAGACTGCTCCTCCCTGGTATATCAGGCCGTGCAGGCTGCAGAGCAGGACCCAGACCTGGGCGAGGGGGTCCGCCACAGTGCCAACATACAGTCCAAGTCCTTCAGGGTCCTGGCCCACATGACTGGAACCCAGTCCTGTAAGTTGTTACTGTCACTACTGTCTCTAATGTCTCTGTTGTTTCTACTGTTTTCAGTTCTTTCCTGACTCTTAAGTATTGAATTGTTTAATGACTAATCTGAAGTGTTGATCATTGATTATTTATCAATGATGCTATTTTATTATTATTATTATTCTATAATAACTTCATACATCAAGTTTTCAGTGATTCTAATTAAATGCTTAAAAGCTTCAGATTCATCAGTGTGATGTTTCACCTGTTCTTTTAAGTGTGTTTCTCCTGTTAAATTCACTCAACTGCCTCACACACGTTTTAACGACGTGTGAGCACTGAGCATGCTCGGTAACGTCTCCTCTCTTGTGTGTCTTCTGTTGCAGCACCGGCAGAGGAGGAGCAGGAGGTGCTGAGGAGGTGCAGGTAGGAAGCAGAGCTCCACTAGACAGCTGCTGACCCTACCTCCTCACCTGTTCACTCTGCCCCACCCCACACACCTCTGCCCGGCCTCCCAGCACACCACCACCCCCCCACCTCAACCCCCCACCTAGGTGTCAGGATCCAGTCTCTGTCTCTGATCCACGATAGCACTGAAATGATCCTGCAGCTCACAGATGAATTGAGCGAGAGTTCACATGAGGGACAGTCAGAACCAAGTCTCATACTGGTCCAGTGGTTCAGACAGAACCAGGTCTTTTAATACAGAACCTTAAAACTTATGCGACATGAAACTGATCCAGTGACAGAAACTTTGAGCTGTTGATGAATGAATAAGAAGCTGCAGCATTAACACGGATCTACAGGAGCCTGTAAAGGTCAGTTTAAAGAGCTCAGGTTGTCGTGATCAACAGGTGAACATGTGGTGAGCTGGTCTGACCACAGGGGGGAGCCGTCAGACTGAGTCCACATTTCCCTCCAAAACTTAATTAACTTAGGTCTAAAAAAAAAAAAAAAAAAAAAAAATTTACAAAAAGGATCAATAAAACAAAATCAATAATTAATACTTAGATTAGATTTTATTGATTTTGTATTTGCACGCATGCACACACACACACACACACACACACACACACACACACACACACACTGAGTCAGAGGGTGGAGTCTGTTTGGTCTCTGAGAGGAGAGCAAACCTTTTAACTGTCTTCCTCATCCTCATCATCATCCTCCTCCACCACCTCCTCCTCCTCCTCTCTGATAGATGGAGCTTCCTCTTCTCCTTGCACTTATTTAATCATCTCTCCATTATGCATCGATCTCTGCTGCTTCCTCCTGAAATACAACCACACACACACACACACTCACAGACTCACACAGACTCACACTCACACACTCACACACACTCACACACACACTCACACACACTGTGTCAGACTCTATTGGTCATCCAATGATTCAACATGAATCAATAGGAGCAGAGGTCGACTCAGTGTTTTCTCCTCTGAACAAAGCGTCAGTCTTCTTCTTCTTCGTTACGGACTCATTTTCCTAAAACAAGTTGAAAAAATTATGAAAATGATTTCTTCAGCTCAGAGACAGAAGTATCTTCATCAGATGAACCTGATGATTGTGATGTTAAAAATTTAGTTTCTATCAAGCAGATTTGTTTCGAAGGAACCAGACTGAACCAGATTTCTTGTAATATAATGAAGAAATGTTCATTAACAGATGTGGCAGGTCACAGATGAGGTGATGCGGAACATGGATATGTGTCTACTCCTGTGTCGCACACAGTGAGTTTAATCCAGTTCATAATGTTCTCTTAATGAGAGTCAGTTAAAGTTCTTCTTCTGTGGTGGTTTGATGGCAGCGACTGGAGCCAGCATTTTAAACTTAAAGGTTCATCATAAAATAAATGTTTAACAAAAATATTCTTAGTACAAATAAACGTGTCATGAAAATGGGGCAGATGTTAATGTAGTAGAAATAAAACAGAGTAAAATAAATATTCAAAAGAGTCAACAGAAGTTAAAGAGAAAACAACAAAAACAGTTCGAAGTGTCATCAGTGACATAGAGTGAAGTATTGACCCTCTTGACTCTCTGTAGTGTTGATGGCTGTTGTGTGTTGGGATTTTAAGTTTGTGTTTTCTGCTACTGGAGGATTTTCAGTATGTATCTAGATGTGTTGTGTTTGAGTGCTGCTGGGAAAGTCCAGCATCTGCTGAAGTGTCTGTTCATTGGCTGTTTGGGAACTGAGTGAAACCCTGTGACACCTTATCAGCTTTGAGAGTAACATGTTGATGTGTCCAGTCTCCTCATCCTCTTTGCTTTCTTCAGAGGTTGTTTGATGGAAACAGCTAATGACAGAAAACGTACAAACTGACACTGAACTGAAACATCAGCAGCTGTAGGTGTTGCTCCAGGCAGCCCACAGCCTGCAGGTACAGGTGACCTCTGCAGGTTGCAGATCGTCATGGTGACCTCTGCTGTTGTTATCTCTACACCTGCAGCCTGAAGCAACAGTCTGCTGCTGGTTGCAGTATCCAGCGCACAGCTGCAGTCTCCAGGTACACTCACCTGTAGGGAACCAGCATTTAGTCCTGTTAACTCCCCATCTTCCTCTAAACAAACGTCCTCACAGAACCTCAAGTGTGAGGCCTCAGTGTGATCCAGATCAGCTGGTCTGTGTAACCTGTGCTTCAGTCTCAGCGCTCACATCTGAGGTGGGGGGTGGGGGGCAAAGGGCTGTTACAGGTCGGAAACTTCCTGTTTCATCACATAGTGAACAATGAAAAGTGGCTGATGACTGTGAAGTGGGCGTGGTTGTCACACTCACACCTGAATGATCCAATGAGCTCTGAGGTTGAAGCACTGAGGCCTTTATTATGGGTGTGGGTGGGTGGGGGACCTGGATGGGACTTGAACCCCTAACCCAGGCATACACATAACATCATCATTATTTCATCATCATCAGTCTCTCCTAATGAAACTCCAGCTTGTGGTGAGTTGTGAGTGAGGCTGTGTGTGCTGACGTCGGGCTGGTCTCATATCCTCTGCTTCTCTATTAAAACTCTCACTAACGTTTGTGTATCCTGTGTGTGTTTTTGTGTATATACAAAAGTAAGACACAGGTGAGATCAGGTGATGTCTAGAAGCATTAAAGTGTTTTCATTAGACGTAGACGTCACATGGTCAAACGACTGAAGCAGCAACAGTCGTTAATTAAAGGTCAAGAAAATGAAGGATTTTGTGATGTGAAGCTTGAGGAGGTTTCAGACTCACACTCAGACCAACCTTCACACTGGAGGACGTTGTCCTGTCTCTTTGTGGTTGTTTTTTGTCTCTTTGTTGTCTGTCTCGTTGTGTTTGTGTCTGTCTCATTGTGTTTGTTTGATTCACTTCAAAACAATAAATGTTCACAGTCACTTAGTGGCCGTGGTCTAAGGGTCCCTGTTCCTTGGACGTCTGGGCCCACTTGTCCCCCTCAGTGGTCCATGGAGGGGGTGAGAATCAGTTGCATAAACCAAGTTGTGTAAGAAAGTCTCAAAAGTTCAGATATTTGTGTCCAGACTGAGGCTGTTGTGTCTACAGACACACAACCTGCAGATGGATCAACACTGTGTTTCATCCCTCTCCAGCCAATACGTTCAGCCTCCCATCATGCATCAGTTGCCCCAGGCCCCGCCTCCACAGCAGTACCAGCCAGTCCCGCAGCAGTACCATCAGCCTCTTACACAACAGGCTCCACCCACTCAACAGAGCTCCATTCAGATCCCTCTTGGCGCTGCCCCTCCCAAGGTGGTCAGCACCGCCTGTATCTACCCCTCCCAGCCTGGTGAGAACGAGCTACATATTTATTCTGTTTTTCTCCTGATCACTGGAAGCTTCTTAATGATGTCATCACCTCCAGCTCCAGGTCTGGCTCCAGGTCTGGCTCCAGTCCCTTCTCAGCCCCACCCTCCAGCCCCCTCTCCGGCTGCTGCTGGTGCCTCCTCCAATAGACCCCCTTGGGTGACCGACACCAACTTTGCTGATAAGTTTGACCCCAGTAAGACCACCACCACCATGAAGATGCGGCCACTGCCCCAGTCAGCCCCTCCTCCACCAGCATACATCCCCAACCCCTCCCCTGCTGCACCAGCAGCCCCCAGTCCTGCCCCCATCACCCCCAGCCCCGCTCCTTTCCCTCCAGTGGCAAGGGGTGTGGCCCAGAGGGCGGAGAGGTTCGCCGCTGGCAGCCGTACGCCTCTGTGTGGGGCCTGCAACAGCATCATCAGGTAACTTACGCCTGACTCTTATTTTACAGCAGCTGTGTGTGATTTAATCTAACTATACAACTGGAGACATTCAAGAAGAAGAAGTATTTACCTTCCAATCACATTTGTCTACTTCTTAATTGATGAATATATTAAAGATCAATTAATTCATTTATATTAATATATTAGGATATATTCAGTGGAATATCTGCAGAGTTTAAGGCCTTTTAAAAAACATATTAAACTAAATGACATGAAATCTGTCCATTTATAGTTAAAGAGGTTCTGGTTGTTAAATTCTGGGATAAATCAAGTTTCCATGTTTGGTTGATCTCAACCAATAAAAAGCACTTAAACAACATATTAAATTATGATATTCACAAAAAAATCATTTTTAAAAATTTATTTATCCCAATATCTGTATAAAATACAATGTAATTAAAATGTAAATTAACTGATTATATTTGTAGATATTATTATTTCAACGATACACTTTTTGACCTAATTGATTATTATTTTCTTGGTTGAAATATCTTTATTAAATGTGTTTGGATGAGTTTATATTCTGTATAAACCACACTAACCTAAACCACACTAAACCTGTATGAACCACATTAACCTGAATCACACTAACCTATACAAATCACACTAACCTGAACCACACTGACCTGAACCACACTGACCTGTATAAACCACACTAACCTGTTGTGTAGAAGTTGTGTTGTATGTGTCATGTTGTCATGTTCTGATCTAATGCTGCAGAATAAAAATGAGATGAAAGATGAGAAGCTGCAGGTGTTGTTAGTGATCCTGATGAAAACACCTGGGTAAAAGCGAGGATAAGAACATGTTGTTGTTCTTGTTGTTGTTGTTCCCAGGGGCCCCTTCCTGGTGGCCCTGGGTCGGTCCTGGCACCCCGAGGAGTTTAACTGTCACTACTGCCACATGTCTCTGGCTGACGTCAGCTTCGTGGAGGAGCAGAACAATGTTTACTGTGAGAACTGCTACGAGGAGTTCTTCGCCCCCACCTGTGCCCGCTGCAACACCAAGATCATGGGGGTGAGATACTCCACCTGTCCACCTGTCTACTTGTCTACCTGTTTTCATCTTTGTGCGATCACATGACACATGACGTGTGTTACAGGAAGTGATGCACGCTCTGCGGCAGACGTGGCACACCACCTGCTTCGTGTGCGCAGCCTGCGGCAAAGCTTTTGGAAACAGCCTCTTCCACATGGAGGATGGAGAGCCGTACTGTGAGAAAGGTATGATGACCTGGTGTAGTCAAGGACCTGGTCTGAGAGGGACACTGCAGACGTGCCTAAAGGTCCACCTGAAAATTAAACTGTCGTCTCAGTTTGCCAATGAGACTGATTCGTGCTGTCAGCTGATCAGATGACTGGTGAGAGAGGGAACGGAGCCTGTGAAATGATCAAACCGTCTGTGTGTTTCTGTCAGATTATATCGCTCTCTTCAGCACTAAGTGTCACGGCTGTGACTTCCCCGTTGAAGCTGGTGATAAGTTCATTGAGGCTCTGGGTCACACCTGGCATGACACCTGCTTCGTCTGTGCGGTAAGAACCGGAAACTGTTTCAGTTTTTTCTGTCCAGGTTCTCTGATGCCAAGATGGCCTCTGGTTCATCAGCAGCACAAAATTACATCTTAAAGTTGACGAAAGCTGAACTTGAAACAAAAACACTGTTTTACTTTGTCTTTTTTTTTTTTTTACTTTGTCTTCAGATGAAGTGAATTCAGTGTCTGTCAGATAAAAGCAGGTGTTTGTAACAGGGACACTGTCTCTGCCAACAGACGCTGCTGCTGCCGCCTTCTTTTATTTTTATTGATCATTGGGCCAAAAGAAGGACATTGTCCACTGTACAGGGATTTCACCAACACATGTACTGGGTTACTGGGTTATCTTTAAAGGCACACACACACACAGACACACACACACACACATACATACACACATAGACTATATATATATATATATATATATATATATATATATATATATATAGTCTATGTTTCTCCAGTATTTTAGATCAATCCCAGTGTTAAGATCAGTTTATCCAGTTGTTCTTTGTTGGAGGATTTTGGCTATAGCCATTTCCATGTGAAGAGTATTTAAAACAAATATTCATCCTGAAACATTATTATTCCATTATGTGGAATAATAATATTATAAGAATAATGTGACAAATCAACTTCTACTCCCCAAATTTTCATTATTATTTTTTAAACTAAAGGACAGCCTCTAAAACCTGCTGGTCCTCCAGCTGTGAGCAGCACAAAATGAATGGTGTTCACCTTTGTCTTTCTGGGGCTGAGGCTTAAATCTCATACATCTCACATCCTGACAGATACGACTAGAAGAGAGTTCAGTGCAGTGTTTACCTCCTTGGTGATCTCACTGTCACATCTGTCCTACCTGCAGGTTTGCCATGTGAACCTGGAGGGCCAACCTTTCTACTCAAAGAAAGACAAACCTCTGTGCAAGAAGCACGCTCATGCCATCAACGTGTAGACCTGCCCCCTATCTGCTGCCTTGGCGTTCACCGGAGCAACACCACCGACTGCAACGACAAACACAAAACACAAGTCGACGACTTTTACAGATGTGTGTCAACACTCTTGATGCAGAATACACTTTGGTGTGAGACTTTTTCTTTGTGCATTAATATTAATGTTTGAAACAACGCTGCCTGATGATTCAGATGTTTTCTCATTTCATTATGTGCTGTAGTTTTAATTTTATTATGTTTTCTACCTGTGAGGTCCATGTGACTGCTGTGCTGCTCAGTTCACACATGGAGGTTTATATGGAGTCTTGAGTGTGCCAATAAATAATTAACTTTTCAGTATTTAATTATAATCAAATAATTCACTGATAAATGTAAAACATATTTATGTATATCTAACTACATTAGTAATGCAATAAAATGTAAAATAATAATGTAAAATTAATATTTTAATATTTTAAAGATATTTTTAAGCTAATTCCTCATTTCTAAATAGCTTTGTACTTGGAAAAAACATAAAACTGGACAAATTTAATGAAAATATATATTTTAACAATTCTCTTCTGTCTTTCAGTGGTAAAATAACTAAGTCATTTCAAAAAAATCTTTTTATCACTTCAAAACAAAAGAATTAAACCACAGACTGTTCAGATACTAGAACAGTGAAACATAGTGAAACATATTTCTTGTGTTTCTAGTTTTAAACAGAACACGGTTTCCTCCGCTCTCAGTCCAGACTTGGTCCTGAAACCAGTCCTGGACCCAGTCTGTTCTCAGACTTGGGCAGATCTGGTGGTGGTCTGGACTGAAGTGGTCTGACTGCAGCTGTATGACAGTGAACTGAACAGCAGAGCAGCACATGAAGAAGCCTTGTGTGAACAGAGTGGCAGTGAAAATAACAGGAATGTTTTAGGAAACATGACATTTCTCACCGGCCTCATTAAGCACTCACAAAGGAAAAACCAGTCCAAGACCACCGTGGTATTGAGTGAAGACTCTGTGAAATCATGTGTTCATTCATAACGAGACACGTATTTGTACCATTGCCTCCTGTCTCCCGTCTCTCTACGAGGAACAGATCCGGCAGAGACCTGGATGATCGTGTCCACTGACATGAACTGAACTGGTTTCGAAGTTCTGGGTCTTAAAGCAACAGCTGCTTATTCAGTTTCTTGCTGAGAGTTTTTGTATAGATTAAATGACACCAGACATAACATGTAACTTTGTGAGCATTAGAGGAGCTGTTTCCGGTCTTTAGGCTAAGCTAACCAGCTGAACATGTGACTGTTGGCTAGAAAAGCTAATAAATGCAATAATGTATTCGTCAAGCTGTTGCTTTAAGACTGTGTTGGGTGTCTGCAGGTGGAGCATATGGACTGAGTCAAACTGTCACAGCCACAGACTGAGCTTTACTTCACCACCTCTCATAGTGTTTCATTGTTTTTCCCAGGTGAACCTGCTCAGGTGAGGCTGCTGCAGCGTGTTGATGTGTAGCTACTAATCTTTGACTTTGCATATAGTAGATGCAACAGTACAGATAACCTTGAATTTCATATTTATTGACTGTGTGATATTTATTTAAAAGCTAATCTATTGTCAGTCATCAAATCATCAGCTGTTTGTTTCATGAAAGTTTTTTTTTTTTAATTACACTGTAGATTGAACTGTAGGAGCTTGAATGTTTATTACAGTGGCTCTGTTCACACTGCAGGCCTTTTTATATAAATGATAATTGCAGGTTGTCTTGCTGTCAGAAGATCTATATCTGCTATTAGAATTAATCATCTTTATATTTGTATACTACACTGTGCACATGTTGGATAAAGTTCAGCATTTTGTCCACACACACAGTAAAACAGCAGACCCTGAAGAGGAAACACCTTTGTGTGTACAGGTGTTACTACAGTGGTTTATAACGAACTCAGAGTTTCCGTCCCTGGTAACAGAACCATTGGTCAGTTACCTGAATACTGTCTGGTCCCCAGTATGAGGACTTATTCAGCATCAGCACCAGAAACCACAGGTGTCACCAAATCAATAACTGCAGTGTTTGTAAAGAAAAGCTGTGGGGTAGCACCTAGTGGCCATTAGAGGAACTGCACCTGAACAAACTGCAAAATAAATCATGATCCATGTCGGAGCCTGTGTTGGTTTGTTCCAGGTGAAGGTGTGGAGCAGTCAATCACAAAGTATGTTTTAGTATCATCGGGTTTTTCCTGGTGTTCAGTGTGAACAGAGCCTCAGATTCACTGACAGATGATTTAGAGCAGAAGAACTTCTCAGCTTCTGTGGGTTTGTGCTCCCGCAGAGTTTTGTGCCTCATGTTGCTCTGATCTGTCTCTGTCTGACCGGCATGCTCCAGATCTGATGGTCTGTGTGCTGGTGTTCAGTTTTTACTTTGGACATTTTATACAGTGTGTGTGGGGTTTTTTTTCAGAGAGTGAATGTGTGCATGCACAACACTTTGTCACAGTGTGTCACAGTAAGTGGAACAAGGCAATGTCAGTATTAGTTTGTGTTTGTCACTGTGTCATATTTAACACAGAGTTGGACCTGGTTCTGGTGTCACTGAGCTGTTATGAAACATAAAAACTGAAGCTACAGTAACACAACAACAACAGCTGTTTTACATCCAGCTGCTACATGTGATTTACAGCTTTTACGCAATGTTTGTGCTGCACGTTGAATAAATTTAATTTCAAACACTTGAACTTTTGTCTGATGCTTCACTAAGCTGATGGGATTTAGTGACAGTTATTATAAGAAACATGACATGTACACAGACGCACGTATACAAACACATTTTACTTACACGTTTCACATATACAGATAATGAAAGTAAATAGGTTGTTGTAAAGCCTCATTCTCCTAAAAACACAAGGCAAAATCTGTGTGTGTGTGTGTGTTGTACAAATGTACAAAATATTTACTAAATGTCGAAAAAAAAAATAAAACGATTACATAAAGAAGAGGAGAAGAAAAATGAATCTATCAAGGATCTATCATTTTCTCAATTTCTGTTTCCAGATGTTGAACAGTCAGAAGTGAAACTCATGTTTTTTTAGAAAAACAAAGATGATGATCAGTATGTTTGAATTCAGCTCCTGTGTCTAAATCTTCACTTGGTGCTGTACAAATAAAGTTTTTTTTTTTATTATTATTTATTATTATAGCTTGACATGAATGAACAACTGAATTCAGTTGGATTGGCTCAGTGAAGGGTCATTGTAGGCTGCGATTGGTCAGCTCACACCTGCAGCTCTCACGCCTGCAGCTCTCTTCACACCCTAACAACAGGCACAGAGCTGACAAACGGTAACACAGCAGGCTACAGGAGCCTGTATAACACAGTACATATGTGTATACATATACATGTGATCCAATAACAGACCAATACAATCTGTCTGAAAACCATCACTTTGTTTCTCATATTTTGACATTGAATTGACATATTTTGGCTTCTTTCTCTAAATTCCAGCTGTTTTCTCTAAATATCACAACTCTGAGGCATCTTTAAGGATCTTAAAGCAACATGACAACAACTATTAACTTTTATTACTCACTAAGAATAAAATCCTCTGTGTCCTGTTAGTTTTTGTCATTACACAACATTTCTGTTTCTGTTCTTATTTAAGGTTTTCTCAGTAACTGATCAGAACCTCAGAGAACGAGTCCCAAAATGGACTGTCACTGTCACACCCACACCACCAGTCCTGTCCACATCCACTGTGACTCATCAATATCACCAGAATAACTCTATAATAATAATAACAATGATAATAATAATAATAACAACAACAGTAGTAATAGCTGTAATAGACCTACACCTTTAACCAACACCAGTTGGTGCCTGAAACCTGTAGGTTTGATTTCAAAATAAAAGCCTGTCGGTTTCTCTGCAGGACTGTACAGTACAGCTGTGATTGGAAGCACAGAGGTGGAAACAACAAAGAGCTCTCACTCTGCCTCCATGTTGGAAGACCTTAAACAAACCAATCAGTGCTCAATATAGTGGAGCCTCCTGTAATTCTGCTGTAATTCCACTGTAGTTCAACTGTAGTTCTACAGTAACTTCACTCTAGTTCTACTGTATTAATTCACTGGCTGTGGCAGCAGATTTATGTATGAGGTTAAATTAATATTTATAAATCCAGAGATTAATGATGGCTGGGCTGATATATAAAGACAAACAACCATTCACATTCACACCTACTTCAGACTGTGGGAAGAAGCCGGAGAACCTGGAGGGAACTCACACAGACATGAGGAGAACACACAAACTCCACACAGAAAGATCTCAGGGTTTGAACCCAGAACCTCCTTGCTGTGAGGTGACAGCACTAACCACCGCACCACCCTAGTAAAAGTCCCAATTTCTAAAAAGTTTCCAGAGCTTTCAGTTGCCTCCTGTGTCCTTCATCAGCTAATGTGATTTGCTACTATTTTTTATTTGAACTCTTAAAGATCATGATCATAACAGAGTTTTTTTTTCTGAGCTCAGTGTCCTCTTCTTAGATTTTTTAACTATGTCACAGTCTTCATCAGCTGATGTAATTTCCTCAGTTGTCTTGGTTTTGAAAGCAAGTGAAGAAATGTTTATGTTAGAAACCTGTGAAAAGCTCATTAAAGTGACAGTTGTGGTCATGTGACATGTGGTTGTATGAAGTGGTTGTGTACACTCAGTGTGTTACTGCAGCAGTTTCAGATCAGTTTAGAGAAGCAGCAGGAACAGAGTAATGAGCTGCTGTGTTCAGAGTCAAAAACAGCAAAACAGCACTTTCTTGTGGTGCTGCTGTAGCAGCTCAGTACTCTCTCTCTCTTGCGTTGTGTAGTCATAAAATGACAATGAATGGTAAAAACATGACATGTGAGCTCTCCACAGCCAGCTCTCAGCACAGTGCTACACAGCACACACTGAAACAAAATGAAATAAATTAAACTTGCTGCACCACCAGGATTAGCCACGACAACATTAAGCTAAAAAACACACTTTTACCCCTAAAGATAACAGTATTTTAACGGAGCTCTATATAAGACAACCCACCTGAGAAGTCTGCAGGGGCCCTTCAGAGTGTGGCGTTCAAATACGGTAAGAAAATATGGTACTAAATCAGCGGTCAATGTACAAAGCAATAAAAACAATTGAGACAGCAATCAACATAATATTAAGACAGATAGTAATGGCAAGTGACATCACTACTCTACTAACTCTGTTACACTACATTTTTCACAACCACTGAACTACCATATTCCTACGCACAGGTGCACCTGCAGAACTCATTGTATTACGCCACAGCCACAGTTCAGCTGAGAGAGTCAGAGAGAGCTAAACTTCACTGTGTTTTGATGGGAAGATGAAGCTCTGAAAATATTCTAAATGAAGTTAACATTTAAACAGATAGTGGATTGTTTTATCTTTTAAAAGTGTCTAAAACAACACTCTGAACACAGCAGCTCATCACTCAGCTACTGCTGCTTCTCTAAACTGATCTGAATCTACTGCAGTAACACACTAACTATACATAACCACCTCACAACCACATGTCAAATAACCACAACTATCACTTTAAGAAACCTGATAAAACATTTTATTCATTCATATTTATATGTTCATAAATATTTTCTGTGCAGGTTATTTTCCAACACAATGATCATAAGGCTGCTTCAGTGCTTTGTCCACACTGAAAGAATAAAACTAGGGAAATGTTCAATCCTCTGTTTATTTTGGCCTCAAACATGCACTGAGAACTGGAATCAGCCTATTAAATACTGATGTCTGTGTTTGTCTTTGAACAATGCAGCTCATCCTCATTTGATAAAAGTCCAGAAATAGATGCAGCAGCTGAAGAAGTCCTCAGAGCTTTTACTTCAGTAACACCAACAGTACTTAAGCATAGAAATACTGTGAGTATATATAGATATATATATCTATATATAGATATATAAATATATATATCTATATATATATATATATAGTTATAATAATCTACAATTTCCATCATTTTGTAGCCAGCGATAATGTTAATCAATTAAAACTTTAATTAGAGTATGAAAGAAAACATAGACTATAAAAGTACTATACTTGTATTTACTATTCATATTTTTATAAGATCCTCATATGTGCTGTATTAAAAATCTTAATTACTGAAATGACTACCTCTGGTAGTAAATGTTGAGCAGGAAAAACGTATTGTCTGTCTCTGAAGTAGGAAGTATCAGAAAATAGAAATATTAAAGTGAAGAAAATCTAAATAAATACAGAACTGGAGTAAATGTACTTAAATGTCCTCAGTGGTCACTGCCTATATGTCATTTCTACAGATGTCAGTGAGGCTCACAAATACACAACTAAACAAATACACAACTGCAGAACTGCAGAGCCAGACATTAGTAACTGAAACAACATAATCATCAAAAACAGCGTTGGTCATAAATGAGTCAGAAAACAACAACAGTTCTCTGAAGTGGACAGAGAAGAAGCAAAGTGCACAGACAGTGGAAAAAAAACCACCCACCCCTCCCGGAGCTTTACTTTGAACCGCCGAGTGATCCATCGCTTCAGTCCCAGACGATCTTTGTGAGGCTGGTATTTGCTCCGTTCACCATCAAACAGGCGAACCACAGAGCGGCCGCGCGGAGGGACGACGAGCCGATACCGAAGATTTTTCTCTAAAATCAGTGGGAGATTATTCGTCTGTGTCCTGGAACATACCCATGGGAATGTGGACTGGAGCTACTGCGATGAACTAGCGTCGAAAGCAGAGCCACGTCCCCGGGAGAGAGTGAAGGAGCGGGAGGAAAGAGAGGTAACGCAGGATCAATCCAAAACTTCACTCCCTGCCAGCGGGTCTGAGCCCGAGTTTCAGGCTTCGTCTATGCACTGGAGCAAACGCACTATTTCGTGTTTACGACTTTCAGCGTTATAATAGACACTGCATTTTAAACTTAGTTTTATGTCTGTTTTTAAAGCAGCCCGTGTATGTTTAACTCATATAACAGTGTGTGTTTGGGTCGTGAACACAAATCACCATAAACCACCGGGAATTCTGCGAACAGATTTTTTTGTGAGTGAATGTGTTGGCGCCAGAGGATAGACGCATCCTCCTGGCTGCTGTCGTGGAAAAAGTTTGTTTTAGCTTCGCTGCAGCGCGAAGTTTGGCTGTTTGTGTTGTTAAAATCTCAACATTTGTCTGTAACCCCCCTCACAGGTCACAGATACCTGGATTAAAACAGTGGTTGTTTATCTGGGAGCATTTTACTGCAGTTTGGTGAAGATATTTAATGTTGGTCGTTTGTTAGCCGCATTCCTCGGATAGCTAACTTTGCTGCATAGTTTACACAGCTCGTCTGCGATTGCAGTGAAGGTTATTTAACACGATAAAGGACCTTCTTCAGTCAAACCATATCGATTTCAACCACTTTTTAATCAATAGTCACATTTCTCACTAAATCTATACGATGCCAACAGGCTAACGTTTAAACTGTGGGTTAGCAGTGTTTCGATGCTAGCTCTTAGTTAGCATCACAGGTACAGTGTGAGACTTACGTTTAGTCAACAGGTCTCAGTAAAGCTGTTAGTTGTGTTGTACATCGGTAACTTAGTTGTTTCATTGCTAAGTTAGTTGTTAATGTTGTTATGAGGTCGACTAATTTTTGGAAACAAACTGTAAATGTTGGTTTTTTATCGTTCACTTTGTTTTTCAGTCTGTAACCAGAGTGTTAACTAACCTCAGTTAACTAACCATTGGTGAACTGTAACTGCGTTTATTCAGATTACAGGTGAGGTACCTGTATTATACCTGTAATATTTCTACCTCCACCTCAGGGACATGTTGACGCCTCTGCACAGCTCTCACAGCTTTAGTTAGTTCACAGATTGAAACATATGATAAAATAAAATATGATGAACTTATAAATAAAACTTCAGAAAATTTAGTTAATTGTCAGAAAGTTTGTCATCTGTAGTTAAATGTTTATATAATGACACATTTCCTGGCTGCAGCTCCTCAGTGGGAAGATTTACTGCTTTTACTTTTATTATTGAATCATTTAAAGTATTTTCTGAGACAGTAGGAAAGAGTAAAAGTACCAACACGAGGCCATAAAAATGCTCCGGAATTTATGTTAGCTGAATATGAAGAAAAAGAATATGAAAAAGTTTACTACTATAGGTTATTGTGTCATCTGCAGCTGGATGTTGTTGATGACTATATGACTAATTTATTTGTGTGTCTACACTTGATAATCTGTATTGTCCAGTGTTAAAATAATCAGTTGCAATTAGAATTTATGTTTATAGGTAATTATCACATGAAATCAGGGCTCATTATGAATTCAATTAATGATTGTGTTTTGATTGTTTGGTTAATCTTTTAGTCTGTAAAATATTAGAAAATAATAATGAAATATAAAGTTTCTACTCCCAGAGTCCAAAGAAATCCAGTTATTGATCGAACTATAAATTGAGGAATCTGTGTTTAAATGTTCTTGACACCCGCTGGATCTTTCTTCCCCCCTGGGGCCCCAGATGGGCCCTGTACCTCAGTTTCTGTCTTGGGTTTGGGTCATTGATCGATCTCTAGAATTATCAATAAAGCCAGAATAACCAATAAAACAGCTGATTGATTAAGTTTTAGTTCAGGTTTTTTCTCTGTTGATTTGAATATTACTCAGATTTTATAAATATTATTAATGTGAGCAGTTCGTTAACATCACACATCAGTTGTTGTTGTGGGGTTAGTCCACAAATTAAAACACCTGTCAGACAAACAGCGACAGCATCACCTAGTCTCTTTTTGTAGGTGGTGGGGGCAGGGCCACAGATCCTAGTTTTAAAGCAGAGAGGTCAAAGTTCACTTTTTGAGTGCAGCTGTACAGATGTGACCTCAGTGTTGTTGTGTTGTCCAGCTCTCATGACTGCAGCTCCTCGTTAATATAAACCAGGCGTCCTCTTGTTAACTCAGATGTGCTGATTGGGAACCAAGAGGTCTTCATCAGCTGCTACACGTTCCTGGAAAACCAGAACAGTTCAGTGAAACCTGTAGGGGTTCAGGATTTGGTAAATGCATCTAAACCTGGGTCTAAGTCAGTCAGCTGAACCTGAGTGGGTCCTGGATGTGGGTCTCAGTTCTGGTCTGAATGAATGTGGAGTCTGAGGATCAGTGATGGATTTACTCAGGTGCTGAAGGACAGTTAAAGGTTATTTTCTTTAGTTTCTGCTCCTCCATGTTTCAGAGGGACATATTTGACTGTAGCACATTTACCTGACAGCTGCTCTGAGGTGAAGATTCACTAACTACAGAACAGAATCAGAGCTGATGAAATATGAAGCTTTGTGATAAACACGTCCAGCTGAAATGATTGATCAGCAGAAAATGAATCTGTCAGTAATCTGATCATAGTTAAAGCTTCAGCTCCTCATGTGTGAAGATGTGCTGCATTAACCTTTAATAATTTAAATCAACTGTAGTAATTGTGACTTTAGATAATTGTGACTTTAGATAATTGTGACGGCTCTCTTCTGAAGATTTACAATGAACAAAAACAAAATAATCAGCTGATCAGTAGACCGGGGTTAATAAGTTAACAGTATGCAAGCACACTTTTCTGATTGTACCTCTATATTTGTACTTAAATAATATGTCAGTGTAGTACACAGAGTATTTCTACTGAAGTCAAGGATCTGAGTACTTCAACACGTGGAGTGTGTTTGATTATTGTCAGTGGTGTGAGGTGTGAAATCCTCCACCCTGCTGAGGTGTCCATGAGCAGCTTCTCCTCTGCTGGAGGATGTGACAGGTTCACATGATTGAAGAGCTGCACTCTTCATCATCATCTGCACTCTTCATCATCATCTGCACTCTTCATCATCATCTGCACTCATCATCATCATCTGTCAGTCAGCTGTGATTACTGAGTATACCCTTAGTGGCTGCTCAGGTGCATCAAAATCAAGCGCTCCCTGTTCACACATGGACTATCTGACCATTCACAGGCCTTTATAACTGTTTTCATTGTGTTTCCTACAATGACTAATCCTTTTTATTTAGTTGTGATTATTCTTATAATTCATTATTGACTCCAGTTTTATTTATAATCAGTTTTTTTGTTTTATTAACCAAATAAGTCAAATAATAATAATAACTTCCATTTTAATCTCAGTGTTGATTTCAGACAAAACCATGAAACTCTACAGTTTGATTAAAGTCAGTCAAGTCTGGAGGTTTATTATTATATATTATATAATATATTATTATTATTATTATTATATTATTATACCCTTTTTTCTACAGATCTGGGATGTACTTATGGTGGTAACTGGGGCTGGAGGGGGGTGGGGGGTGGGGGGGGGTCTGTCTCCTCACGCCGTATTTTTTAAAAATAATTTGTGATGCTCATGTCTGTTAAATACATGTGAGATGATCGTGAACTTAAGCTGTAAACCTGTTCCCGTGTGATTTGACACGTTGTGCAATCAAACATTTGTTGTTATGAAGTTATAACATGCACAGCAGTGTCTAGCCAGTCATTCCCCTAAACTCTCCCTCAGAGACCGACAATACGGATTAAAACAGCTGCCGTTTACCTTGTCCACAACAGCTCTGGTCAATATCCAACTTCTCTCTCCTTCAGAACTGTGTTCCCGCTGGAATCCATCTCGTCTGGTAAAACCTGAGTCTCTTCAGTTAAAATGTGTTTCTGTCCTGCTACACGTATTTCGTTGAGTTAAAATCATTCGTTGGCCATTGCAACATTTATGTGCAGGGTGTTTTCTGATGTGGACTGGCCTATAGCATCGCTTTAGTAGCCAGGGCTGGTTGGCAGCGGGTCATTAAAAAAAGGTAGTGCGATCACCAAACTTTTTTCGGACAAGATCTTGTTGTGAACATGGCTGCACTGGTCAAAATGTAGACATTATTGCAGCATCCGAAGTCCCCCTTTTGAGCATTTTATTGATATTCTAGCTTAGAGTAGACTGACCATAAAGAGACTGGAATGGAATGAAAAGTTTTTATTTTTAACCCTGTAATGCCCGACCCCAGAAATAATGGACAGAAAATTCTGATTTCTTGAATCTGGAACCTTTATTTGGCCCTTTCACAAAATTTGAAAAAAAAAAATTACAAAAAACTATTTGCATATAGGTTTTTCCAAATTTTATACACGATTTTACTACATACTAAAATGCAAAAAATTATGTAATTATAACTTGCTTCAACAGATTAAGTGTTCATGTTAGAATATTACAAAAAATTCAAAGAAAATGTCACTGGAAAATCGTAAAAATCGCAGTTTTCTTTACCTTGATCCAGTGAGTTGGGAACTATCTGAAGGTGGCCAACTTGGATTGTCCCATGTACTGTGTTTGAATTGTTTTAGTGATAAAGATATCCACCAGGGGTTGGAAGACAAGTATCAGATTGGATACAAGAGGGTTTTGAGTGAAGTTTTTACCGTAAGGTGATGCAGTAGGTCTCAGAAATGCTTGTATCAAACTTGATGCATTTGGCATTATAGGGTTAAGTTTCCTGTAGAAAAGGTATTGATCATCCTATAAATAGACAGATACACTCGGACTTTTGTTCTAAGGACAGTATGAAGGTACAAAAAGGAGGGTTCTGTGGGTCCTGATCCTGATCCTGTAGGCCCTGGTCCTGTAGATCCTGATCTGTAGATCCTCCATGTGTTTGTCCACTGTGTATCATTCAGTCTATACTGGATCTGTGACAGACCCTGTTCAGTCCTGATCTCTGTACTGGGACCAGACCATTGCCCCGGGAGAGTCCAGTTAATCCAGGTGGAGTCACAGTAAGATCTGATCAGGGGTTGTAGTCAGTGCTGACAACACAGGTGATTGATCATTGATCTGCAGCATCAGTGTAACTGTGTGTCCTGTTGTTGATGGTCGGGTTCAGAGTTCTTCTCAGGGTTGGTAGTTCAATTCCCAGTCCAGCACCTCGCATGTGTTAGTGACTTTGTTCAGTTCGTTGTATTAAGAATTAACGGTCAATTATTGATTGACTGATTATTTTCTGTTTTTGTTGAGAGCAAAATGTAAAATTTCATTGTGTCAGAAATGAACATGATGAGTGGATGAAAATCTGTCATGTGTTTGTTTTCATGTGTTTCAGTTTCCCTCAGTTTGTTTTTCCTTCATCTGTTTCTCCTCTTCACATTCTCCTTTTTTCTTTCTTCAGTTTCACTGTTTTTGCCTCTTTATTAGAACCAGTAAGAAAAATAACTTAGAAAATGTGTTTCACATTTTAGTTGAGACTGAACATTTCTTTGAATATTGAAAATAGTTCAGATCGAGATCTTTGTTTCTTTTCTTCACAGATATTTTCTCTTTTTCTGTCTTTCTCTTTCCTTAACACCCCCCCCCCCCTCCCACACACACACACACACACACACACACACACACACACACACACACACACACTCACTCACTCACTGACACTCACACACACTCAGTTTACCTCCGCTTGGTTTTCCTTCTCCTGGGAGTCTTTTCAGTCTTGGAGTCTGAGCTCGGGGATCTCTCATTCCTCTGCTCTATTTCTATCCCTCTCTCTCTTTTTTTCTCCTCCATGTCTTCTTTTCTTCCCTCCTCCACCTCTCCCTCTCTTGGAGCGTGTTTCCAGTCTTGGAGGCTGAGGATCAGATTACTCAGCGAGTCTCGGAGGCTTTCTGGCGAGGTGGCAGTGGTGGAGGGAAGAGGGAGGGAGGAGGTAGGGAAGAAGGGAGGCAGATCAGGTTTCACATCTCCAGCTCTCCTATGTCTGCCTCGCCCCCCACCCCCCCGGCGGCATGGAGACAGAGTGGCTGAGCCGGGGAGGAAAACATGCAATCCACCCCCTCCTCCCCCTCCCCCTCCTCATCCTCCTCTCTCCTCCTTCTCCTCCATACGTCCAGCCTCTGCTGCAGCACAGCAGATAAATAAAGGCAGTAAATGGGAGCCGAGCACAGAGGGACGATTCTTCATCTCCTCCACCTCCCCCTCCGTCCCTGCAGAGATATTTTATATCCTGCACCGTGTGTTTTCATTCTTCTGGATGTGTGGCAAAGGTGAAACTGATTCAGACTGAGACAGACTGAGATCAGACCTGGACTCAGAAGTAGTTGTAGTAGTAGTAGTAATAATAATATTACCAGTAGTAGTAGTAGTACACAGTGAAAGCTGGTTTAGTGTTAAAGAGGTAAATTCAAACAGTGTTTAAGGTAACTAAAGTTTAATTATCCATTAATCAGCTAATATCCTTCACAGCATCTTACAGCAGGACATGATCCCTAAAGTGTGATAATTACAACAGAACATCAAACTCTGAAAAAAACTGTTGTGTTAAACTGTTATCAAAAGAGTTGCTGATTGATTTTGTGTTATTGAATCAATTGATTGATCATCAGAGTAGTTGGATTAACTCATGGTGGATTAATGGCCGACTTGGTGAACAGTATGACATCTGAAGATGTCTCCTTCAGCTCAACATGTTTCAACAGTTTTCAGAAATCAAAACTAATGATGAGTAGATTCAGTCATCATGCAAATGATTGTTAGCCGCAGGACTGATCATCTATAGTAGAAGTAGTAGCAGTAGTAGTAGCTTCTGCCTCTTGAATTCTAATCAAGTGTTCTTATACTCAGTCACTTATGTCAGTTACAACCAGTTTCATGTTTTCAAACCAGATTTAATGTTTTGGTCATTCTGCGACGCCTCTGACTCCAGCTGAAGGTTGAAGCAGCCTCCATGTTCACCAGCGGCTCCAGTTGTCCTTCAATGGTATTGATCTCTGCTTTAAATACACGCAGCCCATCCCAGTGAATAATTCAGATGGCTTCACCACACCAGGGACAGACAACATCCCTCACTCTAACAGGAAGTGGGGCTGGGGTCTGCCTTTCTTCACTGTTGAGAAAATAAGATTATTTCTGGTTGTGTGTGATTTTGTGTGGTCATGTGACAGCAGCGGACTGCATTCCTCTAAAGTTCAAAATCTGAAGGGTTCACCACATCTTTATGTAGAGCTCACAACAAAACCACATCACAGAACAATGGACTGTAGAGGTCTGACTGTAGGAGGTGAACAGCTGATCTGACCGTAGGTCTGACTGTAGGAGGTGACCATCTGATCTGACTGTAGGAGGTGACCAGCTGGTCTGACTCTAGGTCTGACTGTACGAGGTGGCCAGCTGATCTGACTGTAGGTCTGACTGTAGGAGGTGACCAGCTGGTCTGACTGTGGTTGTTCTCTCGACTGTTGTTCCTTTACCACACATTTCTGCTCTGCAGGATTTTGTTGATGTAGGAGCTGAAGTTGTGTGTTATCACTGTGGTGATTGATTCAGATTATTTACATTTCAAGAGCACAGAGAACGTAAATCTGTACGTCACATTCATTATGGTCACTGATGTGAAGAGAGTCATGTCATTGCCGACAAACATCTGTGTCCTCTGTGATATTATCTGGAAATTAACTGATGATGTTAACATGATCCTTTGTCTCTGTCTCTCTGCTGCACCAGAAAACCACGACTCACTATGACAACTACGATCTGTTTGTATGACTTTTATCATCAGGTTTCACTGATGAACCAAATACTTTACTTTTTGAAGTGAATTTTTCTTTTAGTTAAATTTTAATTCTGTTAGAAAGCTTTTAGAGATGGGCCCAATCCGATCCTATATCTGTACCAGATTTGATTTTTTTTTTTTTTCTTAAGTTATTTTTTTGGCCTTTTTAATGGCTTTATCTGATAGGTCAGTGAGAGAGTGACAGGAGAGAGAGAGGGGATGACATGCAGCAAAGGGCCGCAGATCGGATTCGAACCCAGGGCCGCTGCAGGTAGGACTAAGCCTTAATGGTATGCGCTCTACCAGGTGAGCCACCAAGGCGCCCCACCAGATTTAATATTGACATCATTCACTGTTCGGATATTGGACTGACAGGGCCGATCCACTTACTGGTCCATGTTCCAGTCTGCAGCTTGCACTGGACCATGAACCCGCCTTAACATAACATGAGACACCTAACCAATTCAGATTCCATTCCACATCTGACCATGAACCCTCGGCAACTTCAGTGTGTAACTTAGTGGGCAAATAAAATTAGCTGTTGGTTTGACTAAACTGTCCTTTGTTTGGAGATATTTTAGCCTGGAAACACAGAAAAGCAAGACAGCTGCTTGTAATGTGTGTAAAGCTGCCGTGCTGAGGGGTGGAAGTAGGGTTGAATTGTACAATACAACCAATTTAATCAAGCACCTGCAGTGGTTTCAGGTGAAACAGCAGCTAGCAAAGGGACAAGACAACACCACCAGGCAGCAGACTCGCACTGATGCTTTCTAGAAATGCGATAAACATCCAGCAGACAACTCAAAGGCTGAAGGGATCACAGAGAAGTTGCTCCATTTCATTACTCAATGACCAACCACTATCTGTCATGGAAAATGTTGGATTTCGCAGCCTGTTGGAGCACTTAGAGCCCAAGTATAATCTGCCATCCAGAAAATATATTTCAGATATGGCTTTACCCGAACTATACAACCGAGTGTCGTCACTCATCTTAATAAGAAATGCTGTGTGGTTTATTTAACCTCATGATATAACCTTAAACACAAAACCAACAATAATAATATTAAAGTTAAAAGAGCTCTTGTATCGGTATTGGCAATTGTGTATCGGAATCGGATCGTAACTGAAAAAATGTGGATCGGCCCATTTGTAAAAGCTTCATAAACTAAAATCTGTTACACCAGATGATGGAATACCCAATCACATGTAGTCTGTTGGTTTGTTCCAACTGACTGATTCCTCTGTGGATTGGCTGGAAAATTAGCTGAGTAAATCAATGCTCATGAAGCAACAGCACAAACCACCATGTTACAGATCTTCTATGTTGTTATGAGAAGTGTCAAACTGTGACGGGCCGCTGCAGTTTAATTACTGGGAAACACCAGGCTGGTTGGTGTCATGTTGGGTTGCAGAGGGTGGCTTACATTAGCAGTGTTAGCACCAGCAGCCGAGTGTGGCTAATGTTAGCAGTGTTAGCACCAGCAGCCGAGTGTGGCTAATGTTAGCAGTGTTAGAGGAATTTGCTTTTCCTTTCTTGGTAATCCTGCTGCCTGATCATTCAGTGCGTCTCTACTCAGCTGTTGAGTTGGGAAGTTCTCCAGTTGTTAATGAGTGAGGCCAGATGTTGTGGTTGTGGTCAACATGGCTGATCTAGGTGGTGTCTGGTGTCATTGTGTAAATTCATGTTGGTTGTTGTTGTGCAGTATAAGTGATTCTTTCATTTCAAAGAAGAAGTTATCTTGATGAGCAGCTGTACAGTCACCTGACAGTCACCTGACTAGTTTGATGTCTGTTCACTGTGAATTGAAGCTGCAGTGATTCAATTAATCAATTAGATTATTGACAGAAAAGTAAATATTGTGATCATCAGTTTATCATTAATATGTTTGTGTGTGTGTGTGTGTCTACGTATATATGTCTATCTATATATATATATATATATATATATATATATATATATATATATATATATATATATACACACATATACACACATATATACATATACATATACATCAGGTCAGTCTTGTTTTCATGTGAGTAGAAACTGACATTTAACCATCAAACCTGTTTGGAAGAAGAGAGGTTTGAGACCAAGATGGTGTGTTAAAGTTTTAACTCACTGTGTCTTAGTGCATTAAAACGGTGGTCTTTCTGTGTGGTGGGCTGGGATCCTGCAGGGACATGGTTTCCAGGCAAAACAGGACCCCGCAGTAGGTGGTTTTATATTCTTGGCAGTCCTGCAGGCTGCAGCTATGAAGAAACATCAGTCCATCACACAAAACTCATCACTGAGTTTTCCCACTCTGCCGGGCTCCTGTGAATGCAGCACCCCTCCCCCTTGCTCCCTCTTTGTTTCTGGTATTTAATTTCAGTTAGCTCCGGCTGCTGCTGGACTTTGACGGCATTAGTCTCTCCTCCCAGTCACCACACTCGTCGCTCTGCTCTCGTCTTCTTCTGTTGGTTTTGTGAAAGCTGCTGGCTTTAACCGCTGCGATCAGGATCTGAACGCTTTGCTTCCACTTCCTGCCTCCATCCAGCCTGCCATGCACCCGGACTGCCACACACACAGGCTCTTTGAGGCCTGCAGTGGCCGTTTTCTGGGATGTCCTGTTAGCAAGAGATGATAAAACGATGCAAATCTTCAGATGTTTCCTGGCAACAAGATGCTGTTGGACCAACAGCTACAGTAACACCTGTCTCACAAAGAGTAACACCAACCTTACTGACTAAACGTTGATATAAAACAATGAAAAGAGATCATCACAAAGCAGAGAGGCAGCAGCACTGAGACAGTGTAAGTCTACAAACCCTCCTCAGACAAGCAGCTGCAGAACAGGGGTGTGTTTATGAACTGTCACAGCCTGCATAACTGTGAGGACTGGTTTCACAGCTTTCCCCTCAGACCGTGGTTTCATACCTTCAGCTGACACGTCACTGACCACACAGGAATTTATATTTAACCATCAACTGCGTCAGAGCTCAGACATGGAGCTCTGTCTGACTTCAGTCCAGAGAAAACTGCCGGGGTTCGCTGTGAAGAATGTGGGGAACAATTAAACTTTGTTTTGGACGTGTTCAGGGACTTAATCAACCTTGAGAGCAGACTGGTCATCTCTGTCTGCAGGTTTGAGTAGTCAGCACTTCAAGTGTCAGCACTGTCTGTGTGTGTGTGTGTGTGTGTGTGTGTGTGTGTGTGTGTGTGTGTGTGTGTGTGTGTGTGTGTGTGTGTGTGTCTATCTGGCGTAAATGATAAGGTCAGGTGTTTTGTTTTTTTTTTTAAGATATTTTTGGGGCATTTTGTGCCTTTATTATTTGATAGGACAGTAGAGAGTGACAGAAAAGGGGCAGAGAGAGGGGGAATGCCATTCAGAGTCGGACCAGTTGGGAGTCGAACCGGCAACTCGCCTGCCATAGATAGATACATAATATATTATAATCTGTGACTCTGATGAGGTTAAAGTGTGGAGAGAGAGGGGTGACCCAATAGGTGAGTGGTTCGGGTTTGTACGACATGAGCACTGCTTCTCTAAGCAGGCGAGTGCCAGTTCAACTCCCGACCAGCCCAACTCTTTCCTACATGTCTCTCCCCCTGTCTTTGCCCATTTCCTGTCACTCTCTACTGTCCTGTCAAATAAAGGGAGAAATGCCCAAAAAATATCTTTAAGAAAGAGTATGGACAGAGAACGTGGAGGTCTCAGACATGTCCAGTGAGATGACCTCAGTGCTGCTGTTTTCCTGCTGCGTTCCCTTTAAATGTGTGGTCGCTGTGTGTGAACAGCCCAGAGAGATGTTACTGACTGAGTGCACAAACAGGAAGATCATCATCCTCCTGCTCCTCCTCCTCATCTCACTCCAACTTGGTTTCTGGATTTCATGAAACTCTGAACATCTCCACATGTTAAAGGTTTGACTGAAAGGTGTGCGAGGAAATAAAACCTCTGACATCATCAATCTCCTCCCACCTTCCTCTGCAGCTCATTTTCCGGTGGTTGAATGAAGGTTTAAAATGTCACCTGTTGAACATCAGATATTATGGAGTTTACATCAGTTTATCAGGAGTTAGACAGCAGTAGGTGACTGAACAGTAAATAACTGTTTAGTCGTTGTAGGTCATAGAACTACTGAAGTCACTGTCATCTGAACTTTGACCCTTTAACAGCTGTAAATCATGAGTGTAAAAAACCTGTCTTTAGAACAATGACAACATTTCTAAACATGTCTTTATTGGTTGATATATTCTCTGATGTCAGTATATCTGCACTGAGGTGAGAAGCTGGAGCAGCTGGTCTCAAAGACTCAATGATGAGTCAGTCATCAGACTTGATGTTTATGACAGTATTCCTGGTCACGGTCATGTGTCTTTGTTTTTTATGTTTAATAAAATCAGGTGATTTATTTGAAAAATAAGGAATAAGTGTGGAGACAGATGTTGTAAACACAACTTACAGGTATTAACTGTTGTACATCTTGGTTTATTCTACAGTTTTCAGAGCTGCTGTTTCCTCTTTTGATGATAAGTGCATCATTTACATTTCCCTCCGCAGGTGGAGGTTTAGTTTGAGTCCATCACTTCAGAGCAGGATCTGGTTTTCCCTCTGTCTGTCTCTGCGCCTTGGCACCACCTCTTCATCCATAAAGGAGGTGTGTGTGTGTGTGTGTGTGTGTGTGTGTGTGTGTGTGTGTGTGTGTGTGTGTGTGTGTGTGTGTGTGTGTGTGTGTGTGTGTGTGTGTGTGTGTGTGTGTGTGTGTGTGTGTGTGTGTGTGTGTAAGAAAGAGACAGACAGGGTGGCAGCAGCTTTTTTTTTTTTTTTGCCAACCTCGTGACTGCTCTCAGCCCCCGTCTTCGGACATCTATTTTCTCCTCGTCTGTTCTATAATAACTCAGCAGCTGAATGAGGTGGAGCTGAAAACACACTCTGTCACACACACGCACACACTGAAGCTGCTGGTCAGCTCATCAACAGTTTCCACAGTGTCTTGAGTAGGTTTTCCAGCTGTGTTGTTGGTTTTGGCAGCAGCAGGGTGGAGCTTCTCAGCTGATCTCCAGTCAGTTTGTTCTGTTTGAACCCACAGTGTTAAACGTCTCAACAACCTTCAGTCTTTAACAATTTGACTCTGTGCTCCAGAGGACGAACTCTTCACGATGTAATGACACCATGATCTTTCCTCTAAAATCAGGACAAATTTTTCCATTTTTAGCTCCACATCAGGTTAGACTAAGAAGAGTCTGATTATCATGTTGGTTCTGTACAAACCAAACAATAAATAATTTGGTTTGTACGAAACATTTCAGCCAGTTGTACATTTCTGGTGTTTCTCCTCTGAGGAGCTCTGTGCTGTCAAAGAAAA
This sequence comes from Trachinotus anak, assembly GCF_046630095.1. Taxonomy (NCBI): domain Eukaryota; kingdom Metazoa; phylum Chordata; class Actinopteri; order Carangiformes; family Carangidae; genus Trachinotus; species Trachinotus anak. The sequence continues at coordinate 305,940 of NW_027273903.1, forward strand.
AGGCCTCTGTCACAGAGACTGTCGGCCACACTGCTTCACTTATCTCCTCACTAACAACAAGCACAGACACACTGACATCAACACTGATCCAATGATGAAGCACACCCAGAGTCCTGGAGGAGGCTCTGCAAGACTATAATCAGTCCTCAAGGGGGTTTAGTGGTCTTAAAAAAGGTGGCATGAGTCAGCATGAGGATACAAGGAGTCATTGGAAGTAGGACTACATGATTCAAAAGTGATTTGCTCCATGTCTGGAGATTATGATCTTTAGGCGTCTCTGTAGCACCACAATATTTATGCTGCTAAAAAATACATCAGTGTTGTGACACATTTTATCTTCATCAAAAAATATCATCTCCAGGGGTTTGGATGCTGTGTTAAGCTGTATTGTGATTTAAAATTGTGATTTCAATTATATTTTGATTAATTGTCCAACTGGACAATAGGAAGCAAGAAGAATTGACAGGATGCAAGGAGTCACTGATAGGCCTAAGAGCAGTTCAGGATCTCATGAATGAGGGTCCATTGATCCTTCAGGGGATTTAGTGGACTTCAGTGGTTCACTAAATCCATTTTTGGTGTGATTGAGGCTACATCCACACTACTACTACTGACACTTGTCATCCGTCCAGATGAGCGTTTTAGCTCCACATCAGAAACGATCTGTGTCCATACTAACACACCTGAGAACAGAGACATACATGACCACTCACAGACACTGGGCGTACGAGAGCCGGTGTAAACAGGAAGCTGATTGTCTACTTGCAGGTGTGCTCAGCTGATTTTTGCAGTAAATCCTCTGATGGAGGAACAGCAAAAAGACAGTTGTAGAATTCAAATACAGAACTGAACTGAACAACAGCTGCTGCAAAGACAACAAGGTCAGGAACACTTCATTATCCATGTTTTTTCACCACTGGTAGTCCAGGCTGAGAAGAGCCAATCAGGAGCCACCATGGGTGTCTATGTCATCCTTTCCGAAGGTCTTTGTTTCTGTTTTAGTGGTCTTAAAAAAGGTTTCAGATATACTGAGGTTTTGAGACAGCTCCAATGATCGTTGAAGGGGTCTAGGCTCTAATGGACTTGATGGTGTGCAAGGGGTTTTTGTGGTGGTGAGCAGATTCTACAAAGGGGTTGTTAATGGTTTTTAGTTGATTCTAAAGGATAGATACATGATCTCTTGGTGTTAGTTTGCTTCACTGATGCCAACAGGCTCTCACCTGGTGATTCACCTGGACTAACCACACTCTTCACTCCCTGCTTTGAAAACAAAGATACTTTTGTTCCATGTTGAGTAGAGACCACTGAGTCCTGGATGTTTTTCTTAGTCTGATCATGTAAGTCACGACATGCTTGTTTCTTCATCTCTGTTCCTCAGGATGGTGTTTGTGATGCTTGTCTGATCTAACCAGCTTCCTCTGCTTCAAGACTACATTTCCCATGGAGCCGTGCACCGACACACACACTGTTCTACCATGGAGCCACCAGTCAGGTATGATAACACACTCTGCAGGTCCCTGTAGTCAGTGTAACGTCTGCAGGAAGTTTATTGTGGTCACATGAAAAACATTCTCACACACACACACACACACACACACACACACACACACACAAACATTATTCTTTTGTGGGCATAGATGATTACTTGATTATCCAAACCCCCCCTCCCTGGCCTCCTCTTTGAGGAGATTAACCCTTGACCCCAGGGCTGAAGGCAGTGCTGTCCAATCAGGAGGCATCCTGGCTTTTAACTGGGGCTCTGATTGGGTCATTTGAGCTGTCATCTGGTTTGATTAATAACCACAGAGCAGGAAGAGCTGATTACACGGAGTCTGGAGGCTGCATCTGGATCTGAGAGTGTGATGTAGGTGAAGTAATGCCTCATAAAGTAAGCGTGTGTGTGTGTGTGTGTGTGTGTGTGTGTGTGTGTGTGTGTCATAGGTGGAGTGTTTGAGAAGAACGTCTGGAATGTGTGTCTGTCTGTGTGTGTCTTGGAGGTGAAGTTATGCAGGGCAGCAACATTTCTGTAGAATTCATTTAATGCTGCAACACTGAGTTGATAAATGATTAGTTGATTGATAGATTAGAAGTAAAACAAATATTCTCCATTGCAGCATCTCGCATGAAAAGGGTCAGCTGCTTTGTCATTGTTACTTAAATATTTTAATTAAAATATTAAACCAATGTATCAACGATTGATTGATCGATCACAAAAGTAAAGAGCAGATTGTCAGTAATGAAAATGATGGTTGGTTACAGCCACTGATTGACATGACATTAGACTTTTGAGTGGATGCAGATCACAGTTGTTTCTGTTAGAGATGTGGTGAAGAGGAGATTAAATCTAGTGACGGTCTGAAAGGAGTCTGGTTCTGTCTCCATCACCCAGACACCGTGGATGAGTCTGTGGAGGGTCAGGCCTTATTGTGATGTTGTTCTCAGACTCATCAGCTGTGATGAAGTCAGGCTTTCCTCAGAGCTTTCTGGAGAATGTGATTGTGTGTTGAAACGAGGCAGATTGCTGCCTTTGTTTCAGACCTTCAAACAGAGCCGGTCAGTCTGCAGCACAAAATCACTCCCATATGTCCCTCAGCAGCCCCGCCCCCACCGCCCAGCACACTGCACTCTCTTACTGCAGCCCGGCTTAGATCAGATCAGGACCAGGCCTGGACCAGACTGGCCTGGATCGCTGATGAGGTCGACTGCAGTTTTTAACTTCACGTGGTTTCAGACTGAAAACAGAAAATTAAAAAGTGTGTTCTACACAGAAATGTGTGTTAGTGGTTCACCCACTTCATGACACTGATGTAAAAACCACTTCTTCATGACTGCCTGTGTGGACTCGGTGTCCTGCTGCAGAAGGAATCTTAACCAATCAGATGCCTCCTGATGATGACGATGATGATAAAGAAGAGTGTGAATGTCTGAAGAGACTGAAAGGTTTTAGCAGTCCTGGACAAACCGTGAAACAGCTCAGCTCATTACAACAAGATATAAAGACTTGGCTACAGGATATAAACAGTGTCACAACATCTAATGGTTCATATCGTCACATCATCGTCATCATCAGATCATCATCAGCATAATCATCATCATATCATCATCATCATCAACATTATTAGCATTATATCATCATCATCACCATCATCATCATCACAGTGATATTAAAAATAGATAAGTAAAGAGAAACTTGGATTGAAGAGGCTGGATCGGAGAACAAACCTGACGAGTATCAAAATAGTTACTTATTACTTATTTTTCAGTGAACTAATCAGTGAATCTGCAGTGGTCTAATGTCCTCTGTGGGTTGATGATAGAATAATAATTTAAAGCCTGTGTTTCAGTTTGAGATTTGGAGGTTGAGAGAGCTTTTACCAGGTCAGATGCTGTTTGATTGAATTATGGGAAATGTAGTCTCAAGTGTGTTTGGAGTTTGACCGCTGTTAGAAGATAGAAGTCAGGATATCTGAGATCTGTGCTGCTTCAGTTCTGCAACAACAGTCAGCCCTATAAACACTGTCTGTCCGGCCGAGTTCCTATTTGAAAATCAAGTGACTGCTGGTTAACACGTTGTCTTCATGGACCACGTTTCAGTCTGTTTCAAACTTGCTTCATTGTGAATTCAGCTGAATTAAAATACTGTAAATGTGAGCACAGAGAGAAGGAGAGGACAGATAAAGTCCTGAAACCAGCTGACACTAGACTGAAACCAGCTGACACTAGATTGAAACCAGCTGACACTAGACTGAAACCAGCTGATACTAGCCTTAATGACGATACAATGTGATGTCATAAATGTGCTAATTAACATCATTTATCAACTTTCCCAGCAGCTACAGCGATTTTCTATTACCAGCAGTTGTTTAAGTGATTTTCAACCTCATCCTCAATTTCTCACATGGTCCAGACATAGAACAGGTTTGGACCTGGTCTTGTTTAGTCTGACTCAGCTTTACTGAGTTAAATCCTGAATCACCAGAGTCTGATCTGTAACTGTTCACACTCACATCAGGCTGTTTGACTCTGAGAAGCTGCACTAAAGTTAGGTTATCACAGCTGTGAGTCAAGGCAGACTCACATCAACATGCTCACACACACACACACTCTCACACACACACACACACACTCACACTCACACATACTCACACACACAATAAAACACAGCCCTCCTCGTGGTCTCAAACCAGATGCCATCCCTCCTGTCTGAACTTGTCACTCATCTCTCTCCTTTCAACTCCTCGACCGGCTCAGCAGACATGTTGAGCAGGTCAGTGTGAAAAGTTTGGAGGTTGAATGATCTGATTTTAGAGCCTCTGATTGGCTGATGGTCCTCAGAGCTTTAACAGCCTGTTTTTCCTTTATGCTTTTCTCTGAGTGTTTCTGTTTTCACTTTGTCTTCATCTCCACTTGGTTTTCTTGTTCACTTTTTCTTATTTTGCCATTTTTGTTCAACCATAACTTTTTCAATTTCTGCACATTTATTCTTTCTGTGTTTTCTGTTGCTTCTTTACACACAAACATGTACAAGGCCACAAAAACACTCAAACACACATGGAGATATGGAGTGATGGAGTCAATAGAGGAGGAAGGGCTGGTGTTGATGACCAGCGGATCAGCTGAGGACAAGTATAGTTAGTTAACAGTAGTAAAGTTTGTTAACAGAACATTAATTAACTCCTCCACTGAAAGTTTTAGTTGAACGTGGTTCAGTGTTTTAGTCACTTTTTGAATTTTCAATAATAAGTGGAGTCCTCAAATGTCTGTGCTCACATCATCAATACGTTAGTGATAAATAAATGTTTATCAGATGACGTCATCATCGTGGTGTTAGCTCTGTGTTTCACAGAACGTTGTGATGTTCAAACATCAATTTTAAAGTTTGTAGTAAAATAGAGTTTAGCGTTGAAGGAAACAATGTTACAGATCAGTCGATTAATAAGGGAAATAATCGGCAGTTTGTTTGATTGATTGATTGGTAGCTGCAGCCTTTGTTAGTGTCTGACCTCATTAAACTGATGCAGTGGAGACAGTGGTGTTCCCAGTAGCAGCAGCTAACTGGATTAAATGGGAGGAACCCTCCAGTGTCCGCTTCACTCATCAGTGTGATTTATGATCATGATGTTGTTTTTATGGTCTGAGTGTGTTTGTCTTATGACTGACAAAGGCGACACTGTGCCAGTGATGGATAGACCCGTTTCTATGGTGATGAGGTGATTAAAACACCCACGGGGTCTGGACCACATCTGATCACTTTATGGCTTTATGACTGGACGTCTGCAGAGTCCACAGGGAGACCAAGCAGCATCAGGACCAATATTGATATTCACAATCAGTGATTGGTTCATGTTGATTGAAACAGCTGATCCTGTTTGTCATGACTTCACATGGGGAACCTTAAACCTGATGCTGTAACACAATAACTGCACAAGTAAATCTGCAGTTTGTAGCTGCAGGTCTTCTGTTATCTCCTCTAATCACATTACACTTCTGCCCACTCTCTGTCTCACACACACAGACACACAACTTGAGGCTGTGTGTGCAGCTAAGTTGCTAAAACCAGGCTCAGATACTGCAGAGGTCTGGGGTTCAGTTCCCTCTGAGCTCACCAGACTAAAACCAAACAGGTGTGGAGCTGTGAGTCTAAATTAAATTTAATTTATAACAAGAGCTGCAACTAAAGATGATTTTAATCCTTGGGTCAGTGAACTCAGATGAACTAAAAGCTTCACATGTTTAAAGACTGAAGATGATCTTTTCACAGCTGAAGAAGCTAGAACCAGAGGATTCTGACATTTATTTCTGATCAGAGTGAAAACAATCAATCAATTGTCAATGGTTTAGATCTGTGGATCAGGAATCAATTCACTGACTGATCACTGCAGTGTTGAATCCATTCTGTAACATCTGGAGGATAAACATTGATAAATGAGTACAGAAACCAGTTCAGACCTGATAACCTTCCGTCCTTCATCATCATCACCATGTTTACACCTTTGTCAAGTGATGGCTCTGTAAACACATTTCATTTAAACCCTCAGGTTGGTTACAAACTGTAGCTCTTGGTCTGGACTTGATGATGTCACATGAAACCGTGGTCAATATATTTTCATTATCAACAACAATGCCTGCAACTAAGAAATATACCCATGATCAATTACTTTGTTGATTATATCTTGTTAATATTACATGTAAGAAGCTGACCCCTCACATCTGAGAAGCTGAGACGAGTAAATATTTGTCTAATAAAGAAATAAAGAGTGAATCAGATCTAAGTTATAATCTGAATAGATGGTTCTGAAATAAAGAGGTTAAGTTATAGATCAAAGATCATTTCCATTGGACAGGTCTTATATTTGAAGTCAGTAGTTTTGTTATCTTATAGATGAAGTAAGACACTCTGAGGTTGAGGGTTCAACTCCCACTTTTCTGTTGTCTTAGGTTTAACAATCATCCACTAACTGATGTGTCATTATCAAACTGTAGAAAAAGAACATTTGAATCTGGGGATTAGATAAAGGATGGTGATGAAGAAGAGGAAGATTAAGATGAAGGAAACACAGAGGCAGAAGATGAGGGAGGAAGAGTCCTGCAGCGCTGCTCACCGGGGCTCAGGGTATTCTGGGTATTCTTATGCTAATCCATCGCAGGGGATGAGGTGCAGAGCAGCCAAGCAAACAATGGCAGTGGAGCCAGAAAGTCTGGCCTGTAGTCTCCTAGGCCCTGAGAGGCACGTCAGGCAGGGAGGCTGCTGCAGCACCCAGAGGCCCGCCTACAAGGAGGGGCCCCTGGAGGGGACAGGGAATGGGGCCAAGGTGGAGGAAGAGAGGGGGATGAGGAGAAATGAGGAGGAGGAGGAGAAATAAAGAAAGGTGGAAAACTGGAGAAGGGAAAGCAAGATGGAAATGGAGAATGAAGGAGGAAAGAAGAGACAGATGAAGGGAAATGTAAACAAAGAGGAAGATGATGAAGAGGAAGAACAGTCCAAACATTATGAAGATGATGATCTTTTCAGACTCCTGAACTGGTTTTATTAAATCCTTTATTTGAACAGGGTCTCGCACTCCTCCATCACTTCTCCATCAGGCCTACATCTCTCATCTGTCACTTCTCCATCACTCCTCCATCAGGCCTACATCACGCCTCTGTCACTCCTCCATCACTCCTACATCAGGCCTACATCTCTCATCTGTCACTTCTCCATCAGGCCTACATCGCTCCTCCATCACTCCTCCATCAGGCCTACATCGCTCCTCCATCGCTCCTCCATCGCTTCTCCATCAGGCCTACATCGCTCCTCCATCGCTTCTCCATCAGGCCTACATCGCTCCTCCATCGCTCCTCCATCACTCCACCATCAGGCCTCCATCGCTCCTCAGTCACTCCTCCATCAGGCCTACATCACTCCTCTGTCACTCCTCCATCACTCCTACATCATGCCTACATCTCTCATCTGTCACTTCTCCATCAGGCCTCCATCGCTCCTCCATCACTCCTCCATCAGGCCTACATCTCTCATATGTCACTTCTCCATCAGGCCTACATCACTCCTCCATCACTCCTCCATCAGGCCTACATCACTCCTCTGTCACTCCTCCATCAGGCCGACATCTCTCATCTGTCTCTTCTCCATCAGGCCTACATCTCTCCTCCATCACTCCTCCATCAGGCCTACATCACTCCTCTGTCACTCCTCCATCAGGCCGACATCTCTCATCTGTCTCTTCTCCATCAGGCCGACATCACTCCTCCATCCGGCCTACATCACTCCTCTGTCACGCCTCCATCAGGTCTACATGTCTCATCTGTCACTTCTCCATCAGGCATATATCGCTCCTCCATCACTCCTCCATCAGGCCTCAATCACTCCTCTGTCACGCCTCTGTCACTCCTCCAACACTCCACATTCAGGCAGATTATTGATGTCTGGCCCCTGATGCTGCAGTCAGTCCAGGGGGAGGAGGTGGGAGTGGAGGGGGTATTAAGGATGCATTATTTATGCCTGTCCCCTCCCCCTCTCCGGCCCAGTGTTAATTTACAGTAATTTAACGGGTGCTTGAGGAGCTCCTCCTCCTTAAGGAGCTCTGACTCCTGGGTAGTCAAGCTCACTCCAACAACAGACAACGGTGTCACTTGGAGACAGTCTGTCCTCAGAGACACTCGTGGTGTTCAAACCACTTCCTCACCTTCACACACCTTCACACACCCGACCCATCAATCTGTGCAGTGACTGTAAATGTCTATTTCACAAAGTTACAAACAGGTTTCGGACACTGTTAAAGATCCAGTGAGAGCTGTGGTGTTGTTCGCTGAATCACTTTGCTCATTTCAGTCTGTGTTTCAGTAAATGACCACATGACCACATGAACACATTAGGTCATGAGCACATGAAGATGTCATCTTGAACTTGTGACATACATAAGATAATGTCTGTGTCCACCATGACAGAACTGTTTGTCCTGAGGTGTCAGAGAGGTAGAGGAACACCTGGGGAGAGTCTGTGACAACTGTGACACCTCATCTTTAGAATCTGTTACTGTCTGCTGAAGAAGACGTCTGATGTTTGAGAAGCAGAGCAAAGACAAGTTTGAACACGAGTGTGGAGGAGCGGAAGCAGGAGGAGGAGCAGGAGAGTGAAAGTTAGCTGTGTAGCTTCTGGAGAGCCTGACTCTGTGTGTTGTGTTGTTTCTGTGTGTGTTCAACTTGTTAGTCGACTGGGCCTCTCCAGTGTGACTTTGTGTTGTTGAATGTTTCAGCTGCCAGATGTGATAACACTAAGTCTCCAAGTCATTCAGAAGTTTGTGTGTGTGTGTGTGTGTGTGTGTCTGTGTCTGTCTTGTGTTTTCAAAGGGAAGTGGATGTGTTGGGTGATTTAGGAAGGGTGTGTGTGGAGGAGGAGGGAGGAGGCGTGCTTCCTGTGTGGGGGGGCTCCGTCCTGAGCCTGCCTTGTCTTGCCCTCCCTCCTCTGAATGTGTCTTTGTGCGTCTTATCTCACCGAGCTGCTGCTGTTGTTGTTGTCAGTCTCTAAATGGAGCGCAGAGCCAAAAGTTTTGTTGTGGCAGTGAGGTGAAGATTCTCCCACTCTCTTAACAACACAGCAACTCACACGCAGACAAGTGTGTGTGTTTCTGTTGCTCCCTCATGCACACACAGACTCACAACACACTCACCCCTTCACCCTGATCCTCTTTGTTTCCACATTCCTGATCTGTGGTTCAGGATCAGTGACAGGATCACTGCAGGTCTGAAAACGTTTCATTCAGTGTGTGTGTGTGTGTGTGTGTGTGTGTGTGTGTGTGTGTGTGTGTGTGTGTGTGTGTGTGTGTGTGTGTGTGTGTGTGTGTGTGTGTGTGTGTGTGTGTGTGTGTGCGTGCGTGCGTGCGTGCGTGCGTGCGTGCGTGCGTGCGTGCGTGCGTGCGTGCGTGCGTGCGTGCGTGCGTGCGTGCGTGCGTGCGTGCGTGCGTGCGTGCGTGCGTGCGTGCGTGCGTGCGTGCGTGCGTGCGTGCGTCACAAGGTTGTTGTGACTGTGCCCTGTGCTGCAGGAGGCTGTTCAACAACCATCAGACCTGAAGCAAACACTCACATCAACCTGTGAGCTGCTGTTGAGTGTTTTGATTGGTCAAACACAGCCACATTATTAATGAGCTGAGTGAGGGAGGATTATTGTTGCAGCTGGGACGGACAGTAAATACTTTCTCTTTACCCAAACTTAGATTTGACCATTTGAAGAAACCATCTGGACCTGAGCCTGAAGAGGTTTAAACAGCTGTTTATCTCTGTGCTGCTGCACCTCTGACACATTCAGATACACACATTCAAAACTTTATTAACACTCAAAGTGGAAATGAGTTTAGTCGCTGGTGCACAACAACAAGAGATAAACAAGTCAACAATATATTAACACAAACTGACAAATCTTCAAGAGGAGCCTGTGAAAAACTGTTTATTTCCACAACACCAGACTGAGCTCATGAAGTCAACACAACCACAGGTCGCTCATGTTCTGTCTCCTCCTCTGTTACCTTCAGATACCTGTCATCACAGGTGTACTCCCCTCAGGTGGACACACACACACACACACACACACACACACACACACACACACACTCTCTCACACACTCACTTTGTTCTCTGCCTCCTCAGCCAGAGATGTGTGAAAAATGGGTCACAGGTCGGACCTCTTCGTCCCCCCTAGGCAAATGAAAAGTGACAGGTGCAGGCTGCACATCACCCCCCACCCACCCATCCCTCTTGGTGCCCACTAATTGCGACATGCCATTATTGGCACTGCACAGGGCCAGTGCCTGTAATTTGGGGGGGGGTAGTTGTCTGATTCTGTTGGACGTTGTCGGTGTTTGAGACTTGAAAGACATTAGTGTTAAAAAAACAACAGCCTGAACCACAGCAGGTCCTTGAACACAGCATCTGTGTGTCTGCTGATGTTGAACTCTTTTGTCTTTCCCTTCTTTAGGGTTTTGGATCCGAAGAACCAGTGAGACAGACCACGACCTGATATTGTGATATTGCCTCGAAAACCACAACCCCATCCCTCCTGACCATCCTCCTCTCCGAGGCCCCTCAGATCTGCCTCAGCTTCTCCCAGATCCCTGACTCCTGCTGTGGATTAGAGTTTAATCAGGACTGGGGTCCAGTACGCTGACCATCTGATCAGAAGCTCCCTAATCACACAGCACGGAGCAGTCTGGGCTCAGGTCTGGTCCAGTCTCAGACCAGCCCAGCTGCAGGATGGGAGGTGTACTGTTCAGAGTGACTGTGATGGCTGCGGCGCTCCTGCTGAGCCTCAGAGCTGAAGGTAAGATGTCTCCGATCTCTCAGAACAGGTTTGGCAGATTCAGTAAGGTCCAGTCTCAGTCCATGGTCCTGGTCCTGTTATAGATGAGAATCGGCTCTAAATACTGCAGAGGGAAACAATTCATTAAAATAGGTCTTTTATTGTCACAGGCATGTAAAGGACAAACGCAGAAGACGTCACAGCTCATCACTAACATGGGTCACATGACGTTTCTCTAAATTTAAATCCATATAATCTTTTAAAGTTGAATTTGATTGGAAACAAGTTCACACATTGATTTATGGAGCTGGACCTTTGAACTAACCCTAACCCTAACCCAGCTGTTATTTCACTATGTCACAATAATCAATATCAATCAATAATCAATATTTCAGATCATGTTCATGCTCATGTTTCAGCTCATGGATTCCAACTGGTCACAGATTTGAACTGAATCTTTATTTATAACTTAAAACACTGACAAACGATGAAGATAAAGTTCATGAGATTTAATCAGGATTCAGATTCTGTACTTGGATCAGATGATGGATTAGGATTAGATAAATGGATCAGATACTGGATTAGGATTAGATAAATGGATCAGATATAGAATTCAATGTTTATCTCTTACTTTAATGTTCGTCTCAGTTAATTTCTCCTCTGTTTGAAAACATGCGTGACATCAAGCTGTTAAATTCAGACTCATTCATTCATTAAATTTGATGAATACAAATGATCATCATCATCACTGTTCAGAGTCACTTCCGTCCATCTCTCCTCTCTTTCATAAACTGCCTTCAAACATGAGGAGTTACTCATTAACCCTTCAGTTTGTGTTCAGTCAGATAAGCGGGACTCACACTGACCTTAGCATTAAAAGTCATCAAGCCCCTCCTCTGTATTGCTGCCCCCTCCCTGTGCACACACACCTGTATCACCAGCCTTTTGTTAAAGCTGTGATTAAGTGTCAATTGTCTGATAATAGAAATGAGCCTGTGAAGTAGTAGGGACCTTCTCCTCTGTCTCAGACTTTTACTGACGACCTTTTAGCTGCTCAATTAACTAATTACTTGAATTCAAGTACTTTTCTTCTACTTGATATTTTAACTGTATTTGAGTAGGAAACTGTTTTACTCTACGACATTTATTTTACAGTTATTGTCACTAGTGACTTTAAAAGTGTAAAAACCTATAACAAGCATATAAAATACAACTCATTGTCAGACAGTAAATTAAACAACCTAACAATATATACAGTAATAATAATCCAATAACATAATAATGTAACACAGAGTCTGTTTGTACTGCACAGCACATTTGTACTTAAACTCTTACTAATTAATATTTAGAATGCATGTTTTTAGGTTTTTTTGTTCCGAGGACATTAAACTATCAAATTCACTAACAAGTAGAAAAAGAAATCCAAAGCAGAAAAAACAGAGAAAAGTGAATATCAAATACAACGCACACGTGAAGGTTTGATCCTCATCTGAACAGAGGGTTTGAGGACTGAGGGTCTGTGTGAGACAGTGTGAACCTCAGTTTTCACCTCACTGTGAAGCAAAAGGCTGAAACAGGAAAAGAAGTCGGTGGTGGAACTAATGAAAGGTCACCTGACCTGCCAATCACTGGTCTACAAACACAGAGCAGGCTGATAAGAGCAGGGTGGAGCTCAGTGAGTGTGACTGACTGTGTGTGACTCGCAGTCTTTACACACACACACACACACACTCACCCTAAATGTGAGGCAGAGGCTCTGTCAGTCGTCTTCACTTCTTCACCTCCTAATGTTGACTTTGGCTTCATTTCTTCTCTATAAAACACAGTGTTTGGATATGAAGTTAATTTATTGTTGAGTTACGTGTATTAATGCATCAGGACTAATAGACTTGAACCCATGTGTTTCCAGTTGTTTTCCCATGATGCTCTGCATGCTGCAGCTGGCTGCATGAAAACCAGCAGCTTTAGATAGGCTCTAGATTAAGGTGAGAAATACCAGTAAACACCAGGATGTCAGTTCCTGAGCTTGAACCCACATTCATGAAACACACCATTAAATGAGAGGTTTCCACCTCCAGCAGCTGAGTCAGACCTCAGAGACTCTCCTCTCTCTTCACCGCTCCTCCCTGCAGGAAGCTGTTCAACTGATTGTTGCCGCTCTCACTTCCTCTCTGCACATTAACCATTTCCTGTATAGCACTGTATGAGCTGTCAGCGGCGTTAAATGCTCCAAACAGCCATTGTTCTCCGGAAATATCCCTCAGTTCCTCTGGAGACATATTCGTCTCTGAATCAGTGTTTATTTCCCCTCTGGACAGTTTGTTTCAGGCTGTGAAGACTGAGAGCTGCTGGTTTTATTCCAGACCAATGACATATGAGACACATGCAATATGAACTAGGGTTTTAATAAAGAATTAACTAACAATGAATCTGTCCTCTACTTTCATGGTTTATTTATTAAACAGTTAAGTTTGAAGGTGTGTGTTTTTTTTTAAGTCTTCTTTTCAAAATTCATAAAGATGTAAACAGAAAAGCAATATGTTCTCAACAAACTTTGATAAATTATTTACATTATTTATTGATTATCAGAATTATAGTATTCTAACTTTATATTTATCAACAATCAGTAAATTCACAAATTGTTTTAGCACTAAAGTCAATTTGAATCTTCACAACTAAAACTTATTTTCATTATTGATTAATCTGACATCTTCACTTCTTCACCCAAGTAAATGTTTTTAACTATATTTGTTTTGTCCAATTCAGTCATGTATGACAACAAAAATCACGAAATCCTCACATTTGACTTCAGTGCTGCTGCCAAGTCTGATGTTGTCATTTGTGTTTGGGTGTCTCACCACAGAAAATCACAAGTCAAACTCAAATTCACCTGCATTTACTCCACACGTATGGACGTAATTGTACACTTTGCCCCTCCCTCACTTTGAAGCAGGTAAACAGAAGACTTTTTAAACTCAGTTTGGGTTCAGTGACTGATGAACATGATGTGTTCAGGTCATGCAGTGACCCAGGGACAGAGATGTGACATAACTGGTGCAGGATGTTGTATCAGGAGCTGGATTTGATAACAGTCACGCTGCGATCATCAGCTGAGATCGAGTCCAGGACGTGTTGTCCTGTCGACCTGCAGAAGTGATGATCACTTGTAACAAGAGCTCCTCCTCTCAGTCCTGCTCATGGTTGAACAAAAACACTGTTAAGTCAGCGGCTACATTTCTGGCTCTTTATTTAGGTTAAAGCCACATTTCATACTCACACGGGTCGAACTGCTTTGTTCACAATATGACAATAAAGCATTAATTCACATGGTAGAAAAAACTCAAAGTGATGCAGAGGAGGGAAAACCTTTATTTAAAAAGCTGTCCTGTAAACCTGTAAACTTCAGCACACATTGTGTGAATTAAAAAAGTTCACTGAGTACTGAGAAATACTCTCAACTGATGTAAAAGTACCACAATGTAAAAATACTTGATTACATGTCACAGGTCTCTGGTTAAAAGTAAATTGTTAAAATCAGCTGAAATGTCATCATCAATGTGTAAACAGCATTTTACTGTTGCTGCTGCTCGTTCCCAACCTAGGGGTCGGGCCCCTCCAAAGGGCCCCCAGATAAATAAGAAGAATCACAGATCTGATTCACTGAGCAGGCTTGATATCTTAAATTCATACATTCATTCAAACCTGTGAGCGTTTCCTCACCCTCTCACCCTGAGAGGATGTTCTCCCTCTTTTCTGTTCTCTCTCTCTCTCTCTCTCTCTCTCTCTCTCTCTCTCTCTCTCTCTCTCTCTCTCTCTCTCTCTCTCTCTCTCTCTCTCTCTCTCTCTCTCTCTTCATCTTCTGTTTCCACGGTGGGAGGAGGGGGGTGAACTGATCGGTCTCTCTAGGTCTCACAGTGGTTAACAGCTGATCTCTCCTCCCCCCTCCCTCCTGTCTGTGTGGAGCAGCAGGCTTCTCTCAGGACCCTCCACAGAGGAGGACTCTCTGGCCCTGTTCAGACCTGGTATCAACATCCGTCCTGAGTGATCCGATCACCAGTGTTCAGCTCTTAGTTCTAGTGTGAACTCACCCAGGACCCGATTTTTAGCCCATCCAGATTGGAACTGGATGGCTCTTTTGAAGTCTGAACAGTCACAAATCACATGAAATCCGATTTTTGGAAACCAGATCAAAACCACCTTCGGGAGGTAGTTTCAGATCGCATTTGGACAGATGCGTCTCAGTCTGAACAGCTCCAAACACTCAGATCGGTTTTGACTGTCCGTGACGTCACTCTATGCGACGCCAGACCCAGCTCTTCGGGTGGCACCACACTCGTTGCTGCACAGAAACTCCGGCAGTGAGTGCAGCACGAAGCATTGTTGTGTATAATCCTACCAGCCTCCTGTGGCGTTGCAAATGTCTAGGGCAGGGGTGCCCAATACGTCGATCGCGATCTACTAGTCGATCGCAAGAGGAGTGCAGGTAGATCGCACGGAACTCCCAATGAAGATGAGGAAAAAATGTAGATCGCACGGCATTAAAAGAAGTAGATTCTACTTCTTTTAATGCCGCGATCGACGTATTGGGCACCCCTGGTCTAGTGCGTCTGAGATGTTCTGCACCTCTACTGGACAGGGATAAGGCCAATATACTGAGGTGACCTGCCTCCATCATGTTTGTTTTTGTTGTTGTTGTTGTTGTTGTTGTCACTGTCGCAATTATATGACGTCAGACGCTCCGTTACTACAGAAACCTGTCAGATCAGTCAATAATGTGGCACAGTCTGAACAGAGCCATATCCGATTTGGACACTTGCTAAAAACAGTGTGGACAGTCAGCCCTAAAAATCGGAATTGAGTAGGAATCTGATTTGAATCAGATTCGCCTGCAGTCTGAACGCGGCCATTGTGAGGTGGTCTGGACCACATGTGGCCACATTCTTTTAACAGTGTGAACGCAAATGTGTCCTGGACCACTCTGAAGGACCGCCTCTTCTACTGATGTCCTCTGACACAGTCTGATGAATCCAGTAATTTATAATGACCTGAAAATATTTTACTGTTTCTAGTGAATAAAACCTGATTTCACTGTAGAGCTGAGAACAGCCTCAATCTCTCTCTCTCTCTCTCTCTCTCTCTCTCTTTCTCTCTCTCTTGTTTTTCTCTCTCTGTCTCTGTTTCTCTCTCTCTTTCTCTGTTTTTCTATTTCTCTCTCTCTGTTTTTCTCTCTGTTTCTCTCTCTTTCTCTCTCTGTTTTTCTCTCTGTTTCTCTCTCTTTCTCTCTCTGTTTTTCTCTCTCCCCGTCTCTGTTTCTCTCTGCTTTTCTCTCTCTGTCTCTATTTCTCTCTGTTTTTCTCTCTCTCTCTCTCTCTCTGACTGGTTAAAAACAACACGTTTATTTATTTTGAACAGAAGAAAAATCATCATCATCATCAGATATCACAGTGTAGTTTAGACCTCAGGACATCATTAGACAGCTCCTGGTTCAGGTTTTTATGTTATGAACCCTCTGAGCTGTTTGTCTGGTGATTTTTCATCTTCATCCTCAGTGACTCATCACAGTCATAAAGTTTGTCTGCATGAGAGCAGCTAACGTGAGTGTGCAGACCACACCGTCTGAAAACACACAGCAGGATGTAAAACAAGCGCTCCTCACCCACATTACTGAGTTATACATGTTCTTCTACTTAATTTAATAATCCTGTGTTGAAGTCATAAAGCTTCACTCTGTTCTGTTATTATACTCTATATATTTCATTTGCTCTTAGATTAATAATTATTTTCATTAGCAATTAATCTGCTGATTATTTTTCCAATTTAAATTTTAGTCTTACTGAACATAAACAAAGATGTCACAGCAGCAACATTTTATCAACAAAGATAATAACAGTTCCACAGAGAAAGTCATTAACAGGTAAAGAATTAATCCGAGGTGTTGTCTTCAGTTTCCTGACAAACAAATCATCTTCTTCGTTACTCTGCATATTTGCAGACAGTGACTCATCACAGTCATAACGTTTCTCTTCATGAGAGCAGCTAATGTTGAGTGTGCAGACCACAGCGACTGAAAACACAGCTGAGCTGTGGCAGGTCAGATGTTTAGATGAGCTGTGTGTCGTTTGGCTGCAGATCAGAAGATTTATCACACAGCTGCTGCTGCTACATGTAA
The DNA here is from genome assembly GCF_046630095.1 of Trachinotus anak. NCBI lineage: Eukaryota > Metazoa > Chordata > Actinopteri > Carangiformes > Carangidae > Trachinotus > Trachinotus anak. Next base: position 322,898 of record NW_027273903.1, read on the forward strand.
ATAAACAGTCTGAAGACGCGCTGCCACTTTAAGAGCGCATGGAGTCTGATTACCCAGCATGCTCTCTGCCAGACCTCAGTCTCCACTCTGACTGCCGGCACAATTAGGCACACATGTGCATGGACGCACACAGAAACAGCAGCGATCTCTAACCAGCATCAGCACACTCCTTGTTCTTGTACGTCTCCTTCCTCCTTGCACCAGTCACTCTTAACTTCAGAGCCAATCAGAGCTGTCCTGGGCACAGGGAGGCGGGACAGTATTTCAGGTTTGGATAGTAAAGATGTCATTCCTGAGTTTTTGATGTTTTTGCCTTGAGCAAATTTTAAATGTGAAGATGTCTCTCACAGACTCAAAGCTTGAACCAGTTGAAAGTGATTTTTATTCTCACGATCAACCGATAATCGATTCAGACGTTTGTCACAAACATCTGCGATAAATCTTCTGTTAGAACCGCATCTGTCAAATGTCCATTAATAAAATCAATTATAATAAATAAATAAATTAATAAAAATAAAATAATATTATTATTAATATTACTCAGTGGAAGTCAGTTATTAGATTAGTTATTTACCACAGCTGCAGCAATTACTCGATCAATTGATCAGTCAGTCGAGAGGACATTAATCTGAACCAAAGACTTTGTTTATGTGGGCCTGGACATTTTTCTCTAATGTTCTCACATATTATAAACTAATCAATCGATCCAAATAATCAGCAGGTACATCAGTAAAGAAAATAATTACTGTTGTACAAAAGGTTATTTGAAGTAAAAAAAAAAGGCGAAAGTTTGAGTCACAGCTGATGTGTCTGTAGACCAGCTGACTGTCAGCTGACTGATCTGAGCTCAGTTTGTTTGGTGGACAGATTTGCTCTCTGCCTGGAGAAGTGGAGTCAACAGTGTGTGGACTTGATTCAGAGCAGCTAACATCTGTCTGCAGCTGTCAGACTGTCATTTCCTGTCTGTGCTCACTGACATGGACGTTACTGACCGTGCATGTGCAGCTGTGGCACAGAGTTCACTTTTTAACATCTGCAGCGTGATGATGTCATCATCATGACCTCGTCAGCATGATGATGTGCTCATAAGTGGTCAACTTAAAAACATCAAGGGATAGACGGCCTGAAACCATGGTCTCAGACTTCTGGACCATCTATAATAAATCCTTAGTTGAAGAGCTGCTCACTCGTTTAAGTAGAACAGATTTAGGTTCCCAGGATAAACACTGGTCAACAGTTCAATCCATCATCAGCCCATCAGGAGGCGTCTGATTGAGGAGGTTCCTGGTTCTTCTGGTCTCTGAAGATGCTCCTTTATGAACAAGTCTGGACCAGAGTCCTGATCTCAGCATTATGTCAGTCAAGGGTTGCGTGAAGACATCTAAGTCCAGGAAGGAAAAGACCTACAGACAGAATGACTGTTGCTGGGGCAACCAGGTAGCCCAAAGTGTAGGTGCGCAGGTAGTTTATGTCCAGACATGACAACATGCACAAAATGTTATTTTCTGTGATTGATAATTTGTAGTGTTTTATTGATGTGGTGTCACCGTGGACAAATCAACCGTTGGTGTGGGGGTCTCTGCTCAGTATAAATAGCCTGTGGTCCTTAAATGGAGCTTCATCACATCTCCTCCTCCTCTCTGCTGTACTGCTGATAGAGGAGGAATGTCTGATAAATCTGAGCTGGGGTCTGCTCTCCACGCTTTAAACTGATGTCACCAGCTGCAGGTCACACACTTCAGATTAAAACGACTTCTTCACACAGTTTGGTTGAACCAGCGCTGAACATCTCATCCTACTGGATGAACTCAAAGTTTCGACCTTTGTACAGATTTGTGTGATTGATTGTGAGGCTGTTTGTGCGGCTGAATCGCTGAAGAGAAGCAGCTTCTCTGAAGATCAGCCACTTAATCCATAATTAGAATAATCATTTGGTCCTAAACTTATTCTCCACTGTCACATTGTTTAAATTTATTCCACCTCTTTTCCCTGATGTATCAGGGATGATGGGAAACTGCTTTTTCTATTATTTTATGTTTTTGATTTAATCACATTTTGGGGCTTATGTGTGTTTTTATTCTTTTGTTTTGTATGAAAAAAAACACATCTTTACTCACCTGTTTCTCACCTGAAGCAGTGAGATCTCTCAAAATTAACCTTTAAAAATCCACGACCCCGCTGTGGGACACTTTTTGACGTTAGGGTTAGTACTGTACTGGACTCCTGATTTTAGGATCCTCACTGCAGCAGGTCAGCACACAACATCAGTCAGTCTTTACCTTATTGGTTGTTTTTGAGTGGAGACACGTCAAGTGAACAAAACACACAACAGTTTTAGTCCAGTAAGTGTGTTGTCATGGAGACAAGTATAAAACCTCCCATAGTAGATGAGGATGTTTAAAAGAGCAAAGCATGCTGGGGAATATTGTAACACCAATGATCACACTGTTAGAGTGAAACTGTCGTCTGTAAACTTGGCTCTGACTCGGTGTGTGTCCCCGTCCAGCTGCAGGTCAGAACCCAGACCACGTCCTGCAGGGAACAGGGGTGAAACCAGAGGCTCGACGGCCCGGCGAGGACTCCACCATCGCGCCTGAGGACGCTGCTCGATTCCTCAGCTGCTACTGCTCCGGACACTGTCCTGAAGACGCCATGAACAACACCTGCCAGTGAGTAGAGACAGAGTAGAACACAGTAGAATCTGTGATCACCCTATACCCCACACTGATCTGACTGAGGGCCTGAAATAACCCTCATGGTAAAACAGCCACATGGTAAAACAGCCTCACAGTAAAACGGCCTCAAGGTAAAACAGCCTCATGGTAAAACAGCCTCACAGTAAAAAGAAAAAAAAAAGCCACATGGCAAAACAGCCACACGGTAAAACAGCCTCATGGTAAAACGGCCTCACAGTAAAAAAAACGGCCTCACAGTAAAAAAACAGCCTCACGGTAAAACAGGGTTTGTGACTGATGTGTTGTCTCCTCAGGACAAACGGTCAGTGTTTCGCCATCATTGAGGAGGATGAGCACGGAGAACCCATCCTCACCTCAGGCTGCATGAAGTATGAAGGCTCACACTTCCAGTGCAAGGTACACACACACACGTCTACTTTTACCTGCCTATGACATAGTCAGGTTCGGACAGAATCACGTTGTCTGTAAAGGTTTCACAGTCTCTGTTCACAGTTTAATAGTTAAACTTTCAGTTTACTCTGGACTCAGCTAGAAACAGTACAGACGCTTCTCCTGGTTCAGGGTCCTCTCAAAAACTGGGTTACAGTTGGGATGACATCTGATTTAAAAACAGGAAATCACTTCAGTACCTGTGAGGTGATGTCAGACAGAAGAAGTGGGAGGAGCATGTATGGTTCGGGGTTTGCTTGATTGGATGTTTGGTTTGATTGACAGGACTCTCCCAAAGCTCAGACCAGGAGGACGATCGAGTGCTGTAATACTGACTTCTGCAACAGAGACCTGCAGCCCACCCTCCCCCCACAGGCTCCCTCTGGTAACATTTCTACTGACCAGCTGATTCAGGTGTTTGTCAGGTGAACGTCGACCCGCCTTAACAGTTTGTTTTTGTTTCCAGAAGGCAGCCCCCACTGGCTGGCCTTCCTCATCTCAATGACGGTCTGCTGCTGCACTCTGATCTGTGTCACCGTGGTCTGTTACTACAGGTAGGACATCACCTGTTCAGTAGACTCAGTCACACCATTTAAGGTTCACAGGTGGATCTGTGGTGTTGTACACTGTATTCCCCTTCAGTAGGTTTACTGTCTACTGTTATTTTATGTTAGTTTCATCCATCAAATTAATCATAACTTTATATTACAACAACAACAATAATAATAACAGTCAACACTCAGAACAATATTAATACACATGACTTTTAACAGCAAAGAATCATTATCAGTAAAAGAAGAATAAATCTAGTCAAAATGAACATAATTAGATCACACCAGATAAAACTAAGGGATGAAGATGAATCTAAACCACAGACTGTTCCTGTCATCGGCTATCAGGTTGAAGTGACTGTAGATTGAGTAACTCTGTGTGTGTGTGTGTGTGTGTGTGTGTGTGTGTGTGTGTGTGTGTGTGTGTGTGTGTGTGTGTGTGTGTGTGTGTGTGTGTGTGTGTGTGTGTGTGTGTGTGTGTGTGTGTGTGTGTGCTTGTGTAAGGTATAAGTGGCAGACTGAGCGTCAGCGGTATCACAGAGATCTGGAGCAGGAAGTCTTCATCCCTGCTGGAGAATCCCTCAAAGACCTCATTCACCAATCACAGAGCTCTGGCAGCGGCTCTGGGCTCCCTCTGCTGGTAGGAACACAATACTGACACGCACGCACACACAGATTTCCACTTCTTTAAGACTGATCAGTTAACACATTATATATTCAATTCAATTCAATTCAATTTTATTTGTATAGCGCCAAATCATAGTATACATTATCTCAAGGCACTTTACAGGGTCAGGTCAAGACCTTACTTTGTTACAGAATAAACCCAACAGTTCCCACAAAGAGCAAGCGCTTGGCGACAGGGGGGAGGAAAAACTCCCTTTTAACAGGAAGAAACCTCCAACAGAACCGGGCTCGGGGTGGGCGGCCGTCTGTCGTAAATATTTTTATTATTGATTAATCAGCTGATTATCTTCTGGATTAATCAGAAGATAATCACATCATTGTTTCCCAGAGTCCACGTTGTTTTTTGATCAACAGTTCAAAGATCTTCAGCTTCCTGTTATAAAGAGAAAAAAATATACAAAAATTATTCAAACAGTCGATCATCAGAACAGTTGATTCATTATCAATTGAGGACCTGGTTAAACATCTGAATAAACATGTTGACAACATGGAATGTAACTTTTCCTCTTGTTTGTTCTTTCTTGTGAATAAAATACATCTGTAACTCTGAGCTCAGAACTTTTACTTTGAGCTGAATCAGCAGGTGAGATTTAGTCTGACTCAACATAAATCTCCTCCTGCTCCTCCTGCTCCTCCTCCTTCAGGTGCAGCGAACCATCGCCAAGCAGATCCAGATGGTGCGTCAGATTGGTAAAGGTCGGTATGGCGAGGTGTGGTTGGGCCGCTGGAGGGGGGAGAAGGTGGCTGTCAAAGTCTTCTTCACCAGAGAGGAGGCCAGCTGGTTCAGAGAGACGGAGATCTACCAGACGGTCCTGATGAGACACGAGAACATCCTTGGTACGTCACGTTCACCTCACAGCTGATTAAAAAACATCTGTCAACTGGTCCCTGCTGCTCAAAGTGTTGGACAGATGTTCTCTGTCTCAGCTGGTTCCAGATGTTGGACAGATGTTCTCTCTGTGAAGACATCCAGATGCTATGAACTGGTTTTCACTGGTAATGCGTTTATTTAAAACAGAAACTGCTGCAGGTTAAACTGGAAACACTCAATAGCGTAGCAACGTTAAGGCTACAAACAACCCATAATGCAACACTCTTTGTAGAAAGCTGTGCTACAGTGGATGTGATGCTGTGAACATCACGTCAGAGCAGTGAGGAGTCACATGACTCCTGTTCACATGGAATTTAAAATATCTCTAACTCACCGATGTGACAGTTTTCTGAAGGTCACCTGAGGTCACATCAGTCTGTGGATATCCTCCAAAGTTGAAGTGAAATGTCCTACTGCAATGGAAGGGTGGTAACTGAAAAGATGTTTCAGAGAAGTCCTGTTGAATTGTGCGTCAGCTGACTTACCTTCAGAAAAACCTTTATGGCTCCGGGCCGTTGTTGGCCCCAAGGCTTTACGTCTTCAAGTCAAATCATCTCAGGAATACCTGCAGGGAACGTCTTCAAATTTTACACAAACATTCACATGGACTCAAGGATGAACTGATCACTTAGGTAGTCAAAGGTCAATGGTCAGGGTCACTGTGACATCATAATGTTCTGCTGTAACTCAGGACCTTATTTCCTGTTGATGGAGGAAACAGCAGAGAGGTGGTCTGTAGTCTGACTGTAGTTTAGCTCAGGGAGACAGGCGATCAATACCTTGATTGATTTTTAATTTGGTCCATGATTTAAAGTAATGACGGTGAACGGTGTCTGGTGCTATGCTGGGATGATGAACTGATTCTCAGGATCAGATCCAGATACAGAGCCTCATTGTTGGGCTGTAGAACAGTTCAGTTCAGACGTTCTGCTTCCTCTACAGCCTCAGGTGCATTATCACCCTCTCCACCTGTAATCACGTTTTCATAAGTTTTTCTCTGACACTAATGGAAATCTGACCTGTCAATCATCCCTACCCCCCTGTCTCCATCAGGCTTTATTGCGGCTGACATTAAAGGTACAGGCGCCTTCACACAGCTCTTCCTCATCACCGACTACCACGAGAATGGCTCTCTGTATGACTACCTGAAGCTGACCACGCTGGACACGCAGGCTCTGCTGCGACTCGCCTACTCAGCTGCCTGCGGCCTCTGCCACCTGCACACCGAGATCTACGGCACGCAGGGCAAACCGGCCATCGCCCACCGAGACCTGAAGAGCAAGAACATCTTGATCAAGAAGAACGGCACCTGCTGCATCGCCGACCTTGGCCTCGCTGTCAAGTTCAACAGGTCAGCTGATTGTTGTACTGGATGTCTAGGGGGTCTAGAGGGTCTAGAGCAGTGATCGTCAACTGGCGGTCCGTGGGCCGAATCTGGCCCGCCGAAGCTTCCAATGCAGCCCGCGATTGAATTCTGAAATTGTGAAGAGGAAAAAGAAAATATCTTGTGGTATTTAAGATATCTTTTATCTTTATACCCTTTATCTTTTATCTATTTAAAAAACAGTCCCTGCTATTAAAGCAACCCGAAAAACAACTGAGATGGACACTTTAGCAGAAATGATTTACAGTTTGATCCATTCCAGAATCAATCTGTCAGCACTTATTAGCGAGTATTCAACCAGGAGTAAGTGCTACAGGTGGACCCACCTCCCTCATGTGCTTGAGGCAGCTTGTTTCTGGTGGTGCACTGAATAGTAGTAGGCTAGAATAGGTGAAGCTGAAACAAATCCCCACCTTTTATGATTGTCATAGTCTGTTTACATTCAAGAATGAGCACAAACTTGTTGCTCTCATTTGTGAATGAGTGAATGTGAATGACAGACACAACTGTGTCAGTTCAGGAGCAGCACACAGTGCCTGGTTCTACAGTAGATCTCCATCATAGCAGTAACAGTTACCCACAGAATCACTTCCTCTTTAGCAATTTTGTCTACAAAATAAAAGAACAAGAATATTAATTTCTTTCTGCAATTTTATGATTAAAACAAGCTCTTAGCTTTTATTATGAAAAGTTCTGGCAGGAAGTTCCAAAGGTTCTATCGCTTGCTTGATAGACCTCTGAAATAGCAGACATATGATGTGATATGAAAAAAATACCACCAGTTCAATGAATCGGTCAAACGTATGTAGCCTATGTGATTGTGGCAACACAAGTTTTTTTATTAATCAGTTTCTTAAAACGGCCGCCATGTAATGGGTTAGGAAAAAAATGGTCAAGGCCAGAATTACTTGCCGACCCCTGGTCTAGGGGGTTTAGAGGGTCTAGAGGGTCTGGAGGGTCTATAAGATCTTGATGCTGTGGACACTGATCAGCTGCTGTAGAAACAGATGATCATAAACATCTGGAATAAAATGATATAAATAAAGCAGCAGTTTGTTGGTAGTTATTCTTTATTTAAACATTAATTCACAGCATTCTTTGTGTTGCCATAGTGACACTAACGAGGTGGACGTCCCTCTGAGCACTCGGGTGGGGACAAGGCGTTACATGGCCCCTGAAGTCCTGGATGAGAGCCTCAACAAGAACCACTTCCAGGCCTACATCATGGCCGACATGTACAGCTACAGCCTCGTCATCTGGGAGATGGCCCGCCGCTGTGTCACTGGAGGTACACACACACATGCACATGCACATGCACAAACACACATACATACACGCACATGCACAAACACACATAAAAACACGCGCATGCGCACAAACACCCACATGCACACGCACAAACACCCACACCCACCCACATGCACACGCACAAACACCCACGCACAAACACACATGCACACACAAGCACAAACACACACACACACGCACAAACACACATACACACGCGCACACACACACATAAACACACACGCACACATGCACGCACATGCACACACAAGCACACATGCACACACACGCACAAACACACATGCACATGCGCACATGTACACACAAGCACACACACATGCGCACACACACACACGCACACATGCACACACACACACGCACACAGGCTCCACTCGCTGGTGATAGACCGGTCCTGATCCGGACCACCCGCGAGGTCCGGATCAGGACTGACCAGAACTAACCTTAACCCTGTCCTCTGTCTCCGTCCAGGTATTGTGGAGGACTACCAGCTGCCGTACTACGAGATGGTTCCCTCTGACCCTTCCTACGAGGACATGCTGGAGGTGGTGTGTGTTAAAGGACTCCGACCCACAGTGTCAAACCGCTGGAACAGCGACGAGGTGAGAACCACGCGTTTCCCTCCACACTGCTGTTGGAGTCAACAGCTGATAGACATGTGATAAATGTTTGTAATGAGCAGCTGTAAGGACGCCATGATGTCTTCAATATGCTCATGAGCATTTCATTGACGGTAGTTTTTACAGCAGCTCCACAACAGTTTCACCCACAACCTCAGTTTCACACATGGAGTTGTTCAGGTTCCACTGGACCAATCAAATGACTGGAAACACCTGCTAGCATAGCAACATTAAGGCTGCAAACAACCCATAATGCAACAGTTTGTGTTACAGTGGTACATTCAAAGAGAAGATCTGATGTCAATGTCTGATAAAAGACTGTCCCCTCGATCATGTCTCTAACTGTGTGTGTGCTGTCGTGTTTCTGCAGTGCCTTCGGGCCATGCTGAAGCTGATGTCAGAGTGCTGGGCTCATAACCCCGCCTCCCGCCTCACCATCCTCAGAGTCAAGAAAACGCTCGCCAAGATGGTGGAGTCCCAGGACATTAAGATCTGACCTCCCTCATCATCCTTCTCCTTGACCCACCTCCACCTCCACTTTCACCTGAACTCACCCAGACCTGGACCGGATCAGACCGGATCAGACCGGACTAGCTTCCCCAGTCTCACTCTTCATCAGGAGAAGGAAAAGAAGGAGAAGTTGGTAGATGAAAAAGGACCCCTCTCAGGGCTGAACTGTGCGCATCCTCCTCCTCCTCCTCCTTCAATCCATCAGCTGGAAACAAACATGGAGCCTTCCTCCTCCTCCTCCTCCTCCTCTCTGTGCAGATGGTTTGACGCTTTCTGTGAAAGCCAAACAAGACGATAAGAATCATTTCGATGACGAAGGGAAGGGGGGGGGGGGGGATCTTGATGCTTGTTGAGAATGAACTTTTCCTCCTTAAAGACCTGCCTCGTCTGGCCTTCCTCCTCCTCTGCCTGTTTCAAAACTAAAAATGCCATTTTTTTGTTTCTCTTCAGGACTGATTCTCCTGCCATATTAAATATATCTCCACTCCTCCAGTAGAGTTAATTATAAAGAAAGTAAGGTACTATTATAATATGTGAATTTAAAGTGTAAATAGATGTTTTCATTAGAAGCCGTGCCTCCTCAGAAGATTTAAAGAACCAGAACACTATGCTGCAGTGGTGTCGACGTCCACTGTTGAGACGTCTACCGTCCTGTCTGTCTGTCTGTGTCTGTCTCTGTCTCTGTCTGTCTGTTATAAACAGTTATAAAGTGGTGGAGCTGCTCTGGAGACAGAAAAGTCTTGGTGGTTGAGGTAAACCTTGGTGGATGGAGCCAAACGACCTGTTTGGATGTTTTAAAGAGAGTGAATCAGGGGACTCAATGAGACGGGTTTAAATTCAGATACAACTTTATGGCTGAAGTCCAAAGTTCTGAATAAATAAAATCTAGATTTAATGTAAACTAAAACTGAGATGTTCATGCATGAATGTCAGTGAGGTCATGTGACAGCAGGGTGGAGCTTGTCAGATGATATGGTTCCTGTTTGTCACAGATTATGTTTTTTGCTGTCTCATGAATAGAATAGATTTTATTGTCATTGCACAGTGGGGTACAATGAAATTGTGGGAGCTCTACCCAAAACAATGTGCAGAACAATAATAGAATAAATAAGAGCATAGAACACAACATATAAAAAGAGGTGGCATTTTCAAGTGTGCAAATCCTGAATTATGATTAAGTGATTAAATTACTTACCAAAGTAAAAGCACCAGTACAACAAAAGCCTTAACCAGTAAAAGTACTCCTTGTAGGCCTTGTCAGCTGTATCTGGTTGAAGACGACTATGTGTATCTGAGTTCCTGGCACCTCCACAGTCCTCTCCATCAGCTGGAGGCTCTGCCTCTCTGCTCTCCGAGTCTTTGATAAAGCTGTAAGGTCTGAGGTTTCTCCTCATCTTCTTCACTCTTCACGTGGACAGGAGTGAGCGTCCTCCAGCCTGAAGCTGCTCTCCCTCCTGACTGGTCCAGAGTTCCTCCTGATCCTCTTTAATGTGTGTCCTCCTGATCCATCATGGAAAACAGTGACTTTACATTGACACTGGTGTCAGTGGTGCCTTCAGTGAGCATCAGTGAGATCAGTGATGAATCCTCTGTCAACAAACTGAAGAAGAATTCAGCTCCTTTACTCAAGTCAAAGTACAAAAGTGTCCTGAGCTGAATTAGAGAGAAAGTCTCTCTTTGTGGGTCTGATGACAACAAAGGTCACGAGACAAAGACATTGGGAACTGCTGATAAAATCTTTGTTTTTTTTCATCTGATTTTATTTAAAATATTAATCTGGAAAATAAGTATTAACTGTCATATCAATGTAGTGCAGGACAGATTTAAATATTTACCTCTGAATTGAGTAAATGTAAAACTGCAGAAGTAAAATTAAAAAAATATTAAACCAAGTGATTTCCTGCTCCTTCTGACAGTCGGCTCTGGCTCCTCCCACTAAGGGTTAACTTGTCCAATCAGATTATTTCTAATCTAACTTCCTTCATTTACTCCAAAATAAAAGTCACTATTTTTTCATGCCACAGCAGTAAAGTGAAAAAGGGAAATTATTTCTCTTATGTTTCACCACAAAACTAGAAGCAGGTGGAAACTGTTAGCATACCCCCATCAAAAGGAAAAGATCAGCCTCCAGTTTACAGATTTGTTGGATTTACATGTTTTATCAGGTTCATTGTACAGGTGAAGAAATATAAATGTAAACATGAGACTTTCCTCTTTTGATGGTGCCAGGCTCACAGTTAAAACCACCTGTTTCCAGTCTATGTGCTAAGCTAGGCTAACCATACCCTGGGTTATATTTATACTGAACAGAGGATTTACTGAAAAATGTTGGACTGTTCCTTTAACTGTTTTGAGTTGAGTTTTGTCTCCTCAGCAGCAGATTGACGAGCACATGTTGGCTCACTGTGCATGTTCAGTGTGTGTGTGTGTGTGTGTGTGTGTGTGTGTGTGTGTGTGTGCGTGCGTGCGTGCGTGAGCGAGTGTGTGTGTGTGTGTTTGAAGTTAACCGTTCATACAGAAGCTATTTAAAAGCAGTAACTTTAGTGTTTTCTCTGTAATAAATATGCAAGAAACCCCCAGTATAGAATAATCTCTAATATGTAAATCTTTAATGTTTGTTTTGGTGTTGTTGTTGTTTTGTACAGCATCTGGTTCGGTGCCTTATGAGTTTACCAAGGAAAATTAAACTCTGTATACAGTCTGTCCAATGTAACGATTTTTAAGTAAATAACCTTATTTTAGTAAACAAACTCACAGCATCCACTCTGCTTCTTTCACCTGAACATCTGCCCTTGTTTGTTTTTGCTGTTTGTGTTGTTTTTATACAGACGCTTTCACTTTTGTATGTAAGGATGCATTTCTGCCCCCCCCCCCCCCCCCCCCCCAAAAAAGAAAACATGCATGAAAAGTTAGTAATGACTGATTAAAAATACTTGGGGACAGAATAAAGATACTATGGCAAATTCTTTAATTTGAGGCAAAATTATGAGACACAACACTGATCAGTGTGTATTACAATAGAAAGTCAAAATTGATGTTGCAAATTTCACACTCACTGGCCATTTTATTAGGTACACCTGTTCAACTGCTCATTAACACATATCTAATCAGCCAATCCCATGGTAGCAACTCTGCATTTAGGCCTGTAGACATGGTCAAGATGACCTGCTGAAGTTGAAACTGAGCATCAGAAGAAAGGTGATTTCAGGACATTGATCGTGACATGGTTGTTGGTGCCAGACAGGCTGGTCTGAGTATTTCTATGCTGATCTACTGGGATTTTCCCGCACAACCATCTGTAGGATTTATGGATAATGGTCCCAAAAAGAGAAAGTATCCAGTGAGCTGCATTTCTCTGGGCGAAAATGCGGCAACAGTCACTCACATAACCACTCGTTACAACCAAGGTTTGCACAAGAGCATCTCTGAACACACAACAGGTCAAACCTTGAAGCAGATGGGCTCCAGCAGCAGAAGGCCTCACCAGGGGCCACTCCTGTCAGCTAAGAACAGGAAACTGAGGCCACAGTTCATACAGGCTCAACAAGACTGGACAATAGAAGATTGGAAAAACGTTGCCTGGTCTGATGAGTCTTGATTTCTGCTGTGACATTCAGATGGTAGGGTCAGAGGTCAACAACATGAAAGCATGGATCCATCCTGCCTTGTACCAATGGTTCAGGCTGCTGGTGGTGGTGGTGTAATGATGTGGGGGGGGTATTTTCTTGGCACACTTTGGGCCCTTAGTACCAACTGAGCATCGTTTAAACGCCACAGCCTACCTGAGTATTGTTGCTGACCATGTCCATCCCTTCATGACCACAGTGAACCATCTTCTGATGCTGCTTCCAGCAGGATAACGCACCACAAAGCTCAAATCATCTCAAACTAGTTTCTTGAACATGATAATGAGTTCACTACTCAAATGGCTCCACAGTCACCAGATCTCAGTCCAGTAGAGCACCTCTGCGATATGGTGAAACATGAGATTTTCATCATGGATGTGCAGCCGACAAATCTGCAGCCACTGCGTGATGTACTATGTAGGTACTAGCAAGGTGTACCTAATAAAGTGGCTGGTGAGTGTGTGTGTATATATATATATATATATGTATGTATATATAGCAAGTTAAAAGTCATAGTAAATAATATTATTTTTAGAACAAACCCAGTGTCATTCTTCATGTTGTACTGTTTTTTTCCCACTCAGTCTTTTTTGGGAGAGAAAAGAAATTGATTAAAAGTAAGTGATAATTAAAAATACTCGTTGTAGGCCAATATGTAGATACTACAAGAATATTTATAAAGTCAGAACTGTAATAGAAAGTAAAACATTTGAAAGTTTTGAAAAGTAATGAAAACGTAAACTAAAACTGTTCACTCCAAATTGATTTCTGTTGTAATCTTTACTTTCAAAGTTATCAAATGTAAAGAGTACAATTATATTGTATAACTAAGAAAGTTCAAATTTTGACATTGCAAATCAAAATATAGAAATTAATTTGACTTAAGAGTCATAGTTTTCAGCTTAAAGGTGCTAAATATAAGTTTTTGTTATTGCTTCATTCTAATTTCAGAGGAAGAGAACATAAACAGATAACATTTATGTTTGTCTCCACCTCTAGACATGTTGGGGAGAAAAGGATGAAGTTTGATACTGAACTCACAGCATTTCTTCTAGACTGGTGAGTAAACAGCTGCTAATGCTAACGTTAGATATGTAGCAATGGCACAAGCTTTAAATCAATGTGGATTTAGTATCTCTTAATTTCAGTAAAAGATGTGTTTTCAGATGAACTTGTTTTACTTTTGCATTTATAAGTCAGATTCCTGACACTTTGATTTATAGAATTTTTTTTAATGAACGCTTATCTGTTCCCTGGCTGAAAAGATCTTCCATACAGTAGCTGGATTAAAGAACAGATGAAACAGCTGGAGAGGTAATCTGCAGGTGTTTCATGATGTTCAGGTAGTTGCTCTGAGCCCAGACTGTCTCTCCGAACAGAACCAGATGATGGTTCATTTTCAATCAATTCAGGTCATTGACTGATGCTAATTTTAATAACTGACTCTAATAAAACAAGTTTCTGTTATCTGTAAACATGAGATATATAGTTTATTAAGATGTGACTCACTTTATGATTCAGTTTCTTTCCTTTGAAGAGATCAGTGTTTTACTTTGTCAACACCTTAATTATACAAATAATGGGTGGCCCGGTAGTCGAGTGGTTAGGGCACGTACCATGTTGAGCGCAAGACGCTCTTAGCAGGGCCGTCACCGGATCGAGTCCTGACCGGTCCGACTCTTTCCTGCATGTCATTCCCCTCTCTCTCTACCCCCCTTCCTGTCAGTCTCCACTAATCTATAATAAAGGCATAAAAAGCCCCAAAAAATAAATAAAATTATACAAATAATATTAATATCTATGGCATAAAACTAAGACCAGCCCTGTTAAACTGTCTACAACTCTTCTACTTCAGTGAATTGAAGTTGAGGAAAAACAGAGTCCTGAATTGTGTCAAACATTTTCGTCTTTATTGTCAACACCCTTCAGTCCGTCCCTGTCTACTTGTCCTCAGGCTTGTTGAAGCAGTAGGTGAGGCAGCACTTCCCGCAGTAGTGACGGTCAAAGTGGCTCGCCATGAAGACACCAGCGCCGCACTCGTCAGCCGGACACTCGCGTCTCAGCCGGTGGATTTTACCGTTCTCATCCACCTGGACACAGAAGAGGAAAAAACATTCAAATGAACACTGAACAAAATGTTTCTTCAGAATCAGACACATCTTTGAATTTCCTAATGTTTTGTTTATGACACACTGAAATAATTTCAGCTGAGAACTCGATTTAGCTCAACTGATAAAAACTTTGCACACAGTGGACTTCAGTTCTGCTCTCATCATCAGACTGACACATTAGTCAGAGGGGTCTAAAGGTCTGAATCTCTGCAGGTTTTTATCAAAATGTAAGAAAATTAACAGTTTCAGTTTGTGATTTAATGATTAAATGACAGAACAGGAACAATGTCAGTGATTTAATCTAAAACAACTCTGACCTGATTTAACAAATTCTAATAAGACTAAGGATGTTAATTTGAATGAAAACTAATTATGTTGACTTCAGTTCTGTTCTCATCAGCACAGACTGAAACCTGCTGACCCAGGCTGACCGGTCGGCTCTCAGCAATAACCATGTGACAGGGAGCCAAGTGTGTGTACCTTGTAGTACTTGAGCACAGCAAGCTTGACCTTCTTCCTCTTGTGCTTGTTCTTCTTGGGGGTGGTGTAAGACTTCTTCTTCCTCTTTTTGGCACCACCGCGCAGCCTCAGCACCAGGTGCAGGGTGGACTCCTGAGGAGAGGAGACATTAAATACTGTGTCTGATGTGCAGATCACAATCCAGTCCAGGTTTCTTCAACCCGTGAAGCCTGATGCGTTAATGTTTTATCATCTTAATTATTTAGCTGTTTAAAATGTTATGAACTGTTAAAAGTTGATTCAACTGCACATGATGAGCAGATCACTGTGAGGGGATAAGATGAACTCTAACGAGCTGTAACAGATGATCTTTGAGTCGATCTAACTCAGCTGAGAACTTCTCTTCCTCGTTGGTGTCAGCTTTCTGACTCAGCTCACCTTCTGGATGTTGTAGTCAGAAAGCGTGCGTCCATCCTCCAGCTGCTTTCCAGCAAAGATCAACCTCTGCTGATCAGGAGGGATACCTGCAGAGAATAAAACCAAAGTATTAATGCTGAAGTCACACTGAACCCAGCAGGTCCACAAATAGACACATACTTCAAACCCACCACAGCTTGTGTCATGTTGAGCTCTAACACTTTACATTCATTCCGTTTCAGTTACATGTGAAAACCAGAGTACAGCTCTGATGAACTGAAACACGGCTTCAACTTAGATCATTCTCTTTACATTGATCTGACAATCAGCTGTTTGTCTATAAAAATGACAAAGTAGAAACCGTTTCCTTCAGTTTCTGGACCAGAGGTGAAACTTCCAGATATGTTTACAACCAAGTGTCAGAAACATTCAGTTAATGATGTAAAAGAGAAAAACAGCTCAGAAAAGCTTATGATTCATTAATCCAACAAGTAACATGTGTTTTTCATTAGAAAAACTGTTCAATTCAATACACTCAGGTATTTCAATGGCCCCTCAAAGACTTTTTTTTAAGTTGTGCACAAGACAAGTTTAACTGTCTGTACGTTACTGTCATACACAGAAAACTGTCAGGAATGAATCCAGGTCAATCCCAGCATACCTGAACAGGTGTGATCAACCACACCACCTGTGGGTGTGCAGATCATCTGATCCACAACTTTGATCATCTAATCGTCTTTTACTTGAAGTAGCTGCAGGTGTCAGATAAATGTAGTGGAGTAAAAAGTTCAGTATCTCTGGATAAATCACTCAAGAACCTACAATTAATCCAGGCACAGAGTAACTGAGCAGAGTTACTTAGTTACTTTCCATTACTGTACAAAAACCTGTGATATAAAACAGATCACTGTATCCAGCACCTTTATGTATTTTATCTTGAAATACAATAGAATCGATCAACCTTTTGTCAATAGTGGATCAACTTTCTATATATCAGCTCATCAGAGCAGCTCTACAGTAAAGACAATTTATTAGTTAAGACTCACAAAGAGAGAACAGAGAAACAAAACACCACAGAAGAAAAACAGCTAAAGTTTGTGAACTAACTCACCCTCTTTGTCCTGGATTTTGGCCTTGACATTTTCAATCGTATCTGAGGGTTCAACCTGTAAAGACAACACAGGTGAGATCGGGACTCGGTCCAATGGTCAAAGTGAGCATCACAATTGAGGTACAAGAGTCCAATCTCGTTATAAACGTTAGTCCGGCCTGTGAGGGGAGCCGGGCCGGCTTCAGTCCGCTGCCGTCTCACACGTGTTTACGGTGCTGTCTGCAGCTAGCTTAGCCACTTAGCTTCCTTAAAAAGGCACCAACAAAATATGGCAGCAACTCAGCTTAAGCTTAATTGCCAATAAACAACATAGCAGTTAACCTGTGGTTAATGCAGAGGTTAAATTTGGGGGTTTCAACGTAACTAGGCAGTAACGCCAGTACAACTCTGGCGGCCGCAGGACCGTCCCTCACAGCCGGATCACCCACCTCGAGGGTTATAGTCTTCCCCGTGAGGGTTTTGACGAAAATCTGCATCCTGGCGTTCAACCCACCTACACAAGAACATACATAGAATTTTAAAGTCGATGTCTGTTCTGGATTGGGATCTAAAAAGTCGTTATTTAGTGAGAATAATTAGTTAAAACACAGAGCTCAATCTTACCACCGGTTCACTCCTAATGGCGGATCATGAGAAGAGGGCTTTCCGTTCGAGCGACGGGGTTTTCTGCAGGCGTTTGCACGGGGTAGGTAACCGTCATGGCGCCTGATCAAAAACACAACAAATATTCGTTTTGTGGTTGTTAAGCGTCTCTTTGTCAACCGTATGCATATTAACGTTAATCTACATTTTATACAATAAATACCAAAAAAAAAAAAAAAAAACAACATCAGTCTTTGCGCAGCACGTTTTGACGGTAACCATAGCAACGCCATTGTTTGCAAATGGCCTAACGGTGAAAACTTGAAATTAAGCGTAAAAATATGAGTAAATAAGGATGTCTGAGGGACAAAACTCAAACAGTTTATCTTCAAGAAAAGAAGCAAGACGTTCAACTCCCGACATTTTGATTTGTGAGCGCGATGAACGTTTTTTCCAGTCTATTCTTGAGTTTATTGAACATGAGAAACGGTGCCTGCGGTGTCCGGAAGACGGCCCGGACGAACTCCGGTACATCATCTACCGCTCCGTGTTTAATAAGGTGACTCATGAAACTGAACAGAAACTGAGCAACAGGAGGAACACGGAGGGTTTGACAGGGGGAAGGTGGGGAAGTACAGGGTTTACACGGAGAAAGTAATGGTTTTATTAATGGTTAATAAATCATTTAGAAACACAAAGACACAAAACAAGTGCAGAGACAACAGGACAAAAATACAAAGAAACTCAAAACTACTACGAGAAACAAATTGACAAAAAAGATGCAAATCAACTACACAGAGATTCAAAACGACAATAGAGCAACTCAAAACAACAGTGAGACTCAAAATGAATAAAGAAAACTCAAGATAACTACAAAAAGACTGAACAGCTACAAAGACACTCAAATCAACTACAAATCACAAAGAATCGTTAAACCAAAACAATAAATTGTTGTGAAAATATCAAAGGATTAAGCCATAATGAAAATAATCTTTTTTTTTTTTTTTTTACCTCAACCACCTACAACAGTCAAATCCTACATTTATTCATGAATATGTTTACCTGGTTATACTTTTACTCATATGAGTATTTCTACAGGGTTGTATTATTTTATTAAGGATCTTAAAACTTCTTCCACCTCTGGTGAAATACTTTTAAACCTCCATAAGATAAACTTCTGTTTTTGTTTGGTGCCAAAGTGAAGTTGTTGGTTAATGTGTGACTGTTCACTTGTATATCTGACTGTTTGTGTCACCACAGATTTTGCAGGTTCAGCAGAAACTAAATGACTGTGTTTTAATTTCTGAATCTGAGAAAGTCTGTCTCTGTCCTGCTGCTCTCCCACCTCCTCTTCTTCCTGACAGGTGATTGTGCAAGCAACGGACTATAAGAGACTGCTGTTGACTATAAAGACTGAGTATGACGATATTATCAGGGAGTTGAAAAGGAGGGAGGATGAAGACAGGGCTGCTCAGCAAACTGTGGTGGCGTCGATGTCTCATCTAAAATCACTAAGAACCTGCCAGAGTCGAGCCAATCAGCTAAGGGACAGGTGTGTGAGTTTAGGCTGTTTGAGGCCTCACAACTTTATCTGTTCATTTTATTTGTAATGGGCCTTTAACAATCTTAAATATAAATGTCAGTATAAATGTCATCATGTGATGTCCTGTACCTGCACCCCCCACACAGAACAACCACAAACAACAGAGAGATTGACTATCTTAACTTTCACCTGCCACAAATCATTTTATTTCATCATTGCTAACATTTTCTCTCATCTATAACAGTCTTCATAAAAAACTGAAAATAATGTTATAGTTAGAGTGGAACATGACACTTACTGTGAGATAAAGCACCAATAATCAATATTGTTTCCAAATATATATATGAAATTATGGGTTAGGCTGAGAGGAGTCTGTTAGAGAGGAATCTGCAACTCCTCTCAGCTTCACACTGAGCTGTAGTCTCTCTGCTCTCATCCAGATGTTTTCATCAAACATCTGTATCAACCTCTATCCTCTACCTGCTGAGCAGCAGACAGACTCAGAGCAGCTGGTGGACACCAAACACAGAGCTGACAGAGGAACACTGGAGTGACACAGACAACATAACACCTGGACCATCATGTTGATCTGTAGCTGCCTTTCTCTGTTTGTTTCCAGAATCTCTGAGCTTCAGAAGGAAACATCCAAACTTCAAGAGGAGATGAAGACACAGAGATCATCTAAAGAGCAGAGCACATGGATCCCTGGTACACTGACACTGACACACAACTTTGTTCAGGTTTACTAGAGTCATGGAGCTGAAGTGACTGCTAACAATTATTGTTGGAATGTAATAAATGAACAGAAAGACACACGATGAGCACAGGGAGATGCAAAACTACCACAAACAATAACAGTAACACAAAAATGACTAAACCCAGACTCAAAACAAGTATAGAAAATTTCCTGTGTGTCTTTCAGTCTGGGGGTCTTGCTCTAATACTGGGGGTTCGGGGGCCTTTTATATGTCTGCAACCAGGGGCCCACTGTCTCACTATCTATCCATGCCTATGAGGGGCTTGCGGAGTCTGTTTCAGCCTGGCCTCTGTCTCATCAGGTTTGACAGTGGCTCAGTCTGAGGATCCTGAGGCTCTGGTAACACATCTGCAGCATCTGGAGACCCAGAGAGCTGCTTTACTGGACAGGAGGAGACACTGTGTCTCTTTGGCGGTCAAAGCCGAGCTGGACGTCAAGCTGCAGATCGCTGAGTCCCACAGAGACCAGCTGAGCACCGAGAATGGCCGACTGACAGTCCTGTAAGAGCAGAGACAGGAGACCTGCTGTGGTCTCTGAGGTGATGTCAGAGATAATAAAAAGCTTTTTGAAGATGAAGATGAAGAGGAAGAGAGTGTTGGTCAGAAATACCTTGAATACAATGAGGTGTAGAGTCCACCAGGTCTGACTTCTTATAAATACAGCTAATCACTGACTGAACATGGACACAAGTTTAGTTTCAATAATTTAACTGAAGTCTGAGGCAGAAACTTATCATCAATACATAATTATCATTATTGATTATAATCCAAGGCTCAGCAGCAACACTGTGTGAGCCGCAGCAGTTCAGCAGGTATCCTCATGCACAGGTGAGGTGAGCGGTGTGGTTCTGGTTTTAGTCACTTTGTCTTCAGGTTGTTCAGCTGGTAATGGTGTTGATCTTTGACCTCACAGGTTTTACAGACTTCTCTCGGGTGAAGAACTTACAAACTGATGACATGGTGTGTGTGTGTGTGTGTGTGTGTCTGTGCTGTTGTGCGTGCGACATGAGTGTAACTGTGACCAGCCCACTATCAATATCTGAGACGGATCAGTCACCAATCATCACTCATCAACCGATAAAAAAGATGAAAAAACAGCTACTGAATTCAGTTTCCTGGAGTATGAAGCCTTAGAAATGATTAAATGGTCTGAAATTAAATTTACAATAATCCTAAATCTTGTCTGAGCTCCTTCTGTCTGTCTGCAGGTTCAAGCATCTGATGTTTATGTGTGACTGTCTGTCCAGCTGGGAGAGGGGGGGGAGGCAGGTTCCTCTGGAGGAACTTGTGGATTCCTCTCTGGAGAACATCAGACAGACCAGCGGTGAGTCACTGCTGCAGAATGTAATTTCACCAAATCATCTGGGAACAGGACTTTTAGAGTCCGCATGGTTTAAAACCTGAGAAGAATTTACTGTCAATCACCAAACAATCATTGTACCTGGATTCAAATCTTTGTTAAAATCTGCCTTGAAATTTCACTAATGCAGTCATGTTGATATTATATATAATATATATTGTGTTAGCAGATTACTCTGGTTCCTGACCTGAATCTTCTCCTGTTGGTTCTGCAGTGACAGAGGATGATGGTCTCAGCATTGATGCTCAGCTGTTTGAGGAAGAAGAGCCAACCGGAGTTGACCAGTCCGAGCTCCTAACAGATGACCTGGACAGGTGCTGCATTCACAACCGAGTCCTGATGAGTTAACCTGGGCTGTCTCTGAATGTGTCTCCTTCTCTGTGTCAGGTTTATTGAGCTCTTTGACTCGGCTCAGTATGAGGAAGCTGCTCTCCTCGCTGCCAGGTCTCCTGGAGGAGTCTTGAGGAGCCTCCACACCATGACGATGTTTAAAGGTGGGAGACACACAGACACACACACACACACAATTTCCCATTTACAAACACATCATAGCAAACAAAACATTTAAAATAATGTTTACCAATGAATTTGTATGGGACAGACAATTTTAACCACCCACCACCTTTGACAGACACCTGTCAGCACACCTGGCAGCTCTGACAACACATCTAACAGACGATGATGATGTCGCTGAGCTGCTGTCATGTAACTGCAGATTACTTTTGTCAGGAGACATGTTGAAATAAAAGTTACTGGAACATGTCTTCTTGTTCACCTTTCTCTGTCTCTCTCTTCTCCTTCAAGCTGTGCACGCCACCCCAGGGTCGGTCCCCCCTCCCCTCCTGTTTATTCGCTCCCTACTGATCACCGTCCCGCCCGGTGTTGAGCTCTCAGCACCTCTCTCCGTGCAGTGTGTCATCTCTGCCCTACAGCATGGCGCCTTGCAGCTCATCACCCACGCTGTCACCCAGAACAAGTAAACATGACAAACAATCAGAATGAGACCGTGTGTGAATCTGCTGCTGTTTCAAGTCTTTATCCTCCCAGACTCACCTTCACTGAGCACCTGGGCGACATCTTTATTGAGAATGTGCCGAATGAACCCAGCGAGGCCGACCTGTGTCTGGCATTGGCCACCATTGTCTACGAGGCCTGCGGGCTGGACAGGAAGACTGCACTGAGCATGTGCAGGAGAGGTCTCATTCACAGTGCTGCCGAGTTCATGAAGCACTGCAAAGACTTCACAGCTGGTGTGTGTGTGTGTGTGTGTGTGTGTGTGTGTGTGTGTGTGTGTCTATCCTTGTGAGGACCAGAGTTGTAGAGAGGACCTTCATCACCTGTAAGCACTGTTCCGAGTCAGACGTCTTCAACAGAGACTAGTTAAAGTTTAAAAACTAAAGTTAATAAACACACTTTAACTCAGGTGTAACTCCGGTTTAACTCCAGTATAATGTTATTCAAGTATAAAGTTAGTTCAAATTTGTTTAATAAGTGTTGACAATATAAAATTGACTGAGTCAAGTTCACTGAACTTGATAAAACAAGTTGAATGAACTTCAGATGTTGAGTCAGATTTACTTTCCCTCCACATTTTCTCGGTTCAATCTTAATCTGCTGTTTTTTGTTTTTTTTAAAACTTTATATAATGACTTGAGCGAACTTCATCGGTTCACAGTGATTCATGTTTATGTTGTATGTAAGTCTGAAAATTAAAGTTGAATTAATTTGAAATTAGATTAACAGGGAAAACACAAGTTGATTTTACTTACTTCCTGTGTGATGTTTTACAGTGTAGAAAGACAAACATGTTCTCCTTCATACCTCACATAATTACCTGGGTATGACTCTCTCTCTCTCTCTCTCAGAAGACTGTATCTGGGTACTGTGTTGCTTGCCCAGCCTCTCCCTCCTCCAGGTGTTGACGCGGCCTCAGGGGCGGGGCCAGGCAGCTTTCTTGTCAGTGGGTCAAGCCTGTTCCACCCTGCTGGCTGACCATCAGCAGTGGGAGTTAGCGCTGCAGCTGCTAGAAGATTTCGTGAGCCGAGGACCAGGTGTGTTGTTGACAGATCGTCACAGACAATCACACGGTGACACAAACACAGGTCTTATCCTCAGGAGAGGTCCAAGGTTGCAGCAGCTGAGATTTGTTTATTACAGACCAGCTCACACCTCCAGATACTACTCAACATGACAGCAGTGACACAGGAAGCACAAAATGATTAATATGAACAACTGATATTGTCTCCAGAAACTGGAAACAGAGGAATGTAGTGTGTGTTGGGTTTTCTGTCCTGATGTTCTGTTTGAGTTTCTCTCTCATGTTTTTCTGACAGTTAATGAAAGAGTCGTCGTGTCATGAGGTTGTGTGTTTATCTAGAGAAGGTTCAAAGTCCTGAACTCCATCACATCTGTCTATACATCTGTTATAAATAAAGATGTCCAGCCTCTGAATGTTGTTAGAAACAACTTCATGTTCACTGTTTGATGAGGTGATGAAGACAGTTTCTGCAGCTCTAACCTCACAGGACGTTAACATGAATCTTGAGTTTTATCATTCATAGAAAAAAAACACCTTAGGTAACCTGAGGTGACCTCTGCGTGTCTTGTCCTCTCAGGGGCCTTGCAGGATGTGATCCTGGAGGACAGTGGCTCTTCAGTGGACATTTGGATCTACATTGCATCTCTGTGCTCTGAGCTGAAACGGGCCGACCTTAGCCGGGCCATCCTATCCATCCTGTTGGACCAGGGCGGGACTAGAGTCTTGTCCCCAGATCTGGAGGGAGCCCAACTAATGGAGCACGTTTTCTTGTGAAAACTGACCCTGAAGGTCCAGGTGGAATAATCATAGCTGTTATTAACCTGGTTCTTCTTCACACAAACTCTGGTAGTTAAATATCTTAAAGGAATGAAGCTTCTGTGTTTATGACCAAAAGATCCAAGGACTTAAAGTAAAACATCAACAGGTCACAAGAGAAAAACTGGAGTGAAAAAAAACACATCTTGTATTTTCATTGTCTTCCTCTAAATAAATGAAAACCATCAGTCAATTCTCATTTTGAAACAGTCATCTTCATCAGACACTCCTGTTCCCTCCCGTTTACCTAGCCTCTCTGACCTCTATCCTTTGGCTATTGGCAGTGAAATGACTCAGGTAAAAAATCTGAAATAGTGACAGCTGATGGCCAATAGGGGGCGAACACAAACTGAATCTGAAACGAACTTCAGACACACTCAGGCACAGGTCAGGCAATTCTTACTGTAACATTAACAATATGGATGATAATAATGATGTGAAATGTGACAGTATCTTCATGTCATCTCACGCACAAAACCTCAGGAACATTTTTGGCTTTACAAAAAGTTTGATGAAAAACTCAAAAAAATAAAAATGAAATTAGGTGAGACTTCCTGAGGTCTGTACTACAAACAGGACTGAGGTCATCCAGGTAACTTCAGGTTTAACTCTGGTTTTCAGTCCTACATTGGTGGTTCACTTGTTACTGGGTAAATCACCATGGAAACAGATGCTGAACTCCTAACCTGCTCCTGATGAGGTTAACTTCAGAGGATCACATCAAAACCTGTCAACAGCCAAACTACTGACCAATCAGATCGCTGGAGAAACTGAGTCACCATCTCTCCAGGATCCTGACAAGGACAAAAGAGTGGAGAATAAAGTCTAATGATAAAGATCAGTAGATGTTTGTATGGATCAGTGGATGTTCTGCTGTTGGAGTCTTTCCATGTGTCCACTCTGGTTTTGAAACAGAGCTTCTAACAAACAGAGGAGAGTTTATCACTAAATAACTCCATCAGAACTATTAGAGCTTCATCTGAACTGAACACAGATTCTTTCATCCACAGGATCCTGACAGTGATGAAGCTGTGACTCTCTTCATCACTGCAGCTCAGAATAACAGGAGGAAACTCTGTGAGCAGAACTGGAGATAAAAACTAAACCTCTGATGTCTCTGATCAGATCAATGATCCATACACTGATCAATACTTCATCATTAGAAATTAACATTTCAGTCTCACTGACCTCATCACACATCAACTACTTCTCTCCACAAAAAGTCTGATGTTGCCTTAATTGTTTGATCTTCATCACATGTTCACAACATCATCATCTTCAGACAGAAGAAGAAACTTGATGATGATTCATCTTTATCCTCAGTCTGACTTTAATCATTTAAAATTATTTCTGTTTCTTTTTTATTTTGGTTATGTGATCATATTGTTCAGAGTTCACCTTGTTGATGTTATCTTTGGATGTCACTGTAAATTAATTCACCAGCCAGTATCACAGTATTCTCAGATGATATTGATACTTTATTCATGGTTCTGATAATGTTGCTTTTACTTAAAAACTCTTTCAAATGAATGCACTTGTACCCATTCAGGTAAACCCAAGGTTAACTGAGCCAGTTGATAACCAGGAAAAGGCCTCTGGACTCTCTGTGCCCACTTGATCCTGGTCAGGGTCAGAGGCTGGATCTATCCCAGCATGAATTGGATAAGAGGCCATTTGTACTGTGACGACCGACAGAGGCACAGCAGACACATTTATGGGTGATACCTTCCTGCACATCTCAGATGATATCTGTGCTTCAGAGCCTGATTTACCGTAGTTTATTCTTCTATTTCACATTGGTTCAGTTTTTATTTACTTTCATTTGTTGTTACTTTGTTTACTATGTAGTTTGTTTGTTTTGTTGTAAATAAATGGTTTGTCAACAAACATTTTGTCATAGTTTATTTGTTGATGAAATTATGACTGATTATGTAGAGGATTATCATATTAAACTGAACTTTAACCTGAACCCAGTCTGACCCTTACCTAGACTGTGAGGATGCTGAAGTGTCCTCATAAGGGTAGTGAGTATCTCACGTCCTCACAAGTCTAATAACCCTGACAAAACACACACACTCAGCAGGTCAGACAGAGCAGCCTTTGTGTCAGTGAAGGCCTCACATCACATCACCGTAAATGAAGTCACACACAAACTGAACAAACACACTCCTACCAGTCTATAAACAAAGCTAAGCATTTACCCAGAATCCTCTCTGTTCATCTCACTGCTTGCCCTGTAACATTTAGGAGATGATGCTTTTATTCTGCTGTGACCTTAACAGATAAAGAAGTCAGATGAATAGAAAGTGTAAGTAACCTAGAGGACAAACATCCACAAGTCAAAGTCAAACAGGCCAAGTCCAGGGTAAAACAGGACCAGGACAACGATGGAGAGAATGAGATTAAAGAGAGAAAAAGATTCAGTGCTGACTCACAACTGCCTGGCTCCGTCACAGCAAATTGATCTCCTGCAGAGAGAGAAAGAGAGAGAGAGAGAGTGCGTGTGTGTGTGTGTGATACTAGCCCAGCATGACACAGCTTCTTTGACTTTCTATCACCTTCTTTCAGATCTGATCTTTTCTCCCAGGATATTAAAGGACAGGTTCACAGTTTTAAACATCACCACATATATGAACACTGACACTGGTTTTTCTTGCTGTTCAAACACAGCATTTTCCCTTTTTCTACAACAAACACATCCTCCCTATAAACTGTATGTATGTGTGTGCGTGTGTGTGTGTATGTGTGTTTTATGTCTTTACAGAGATCAGCAACAAATGCACAACAACAAACCCAAACCTGAACAACACGGCAAATGAAAATAAATAAAATGAGATAAAATATAAATGTAAATAAATTTAATTAGAACTGGTTTATGTTCATGCTGTTAATCAGCTGTGTCTTCCTATTCAGAAATAAACTGAGCTATCATTTAGTTTGTTTTATAAACATAAACAACATATAGAGATGAATAGCTTGTAAAACTTTGTTTATATGATCCACTGTGATAGAAGGTTATTAAACCTTCAGTCTGTTCTCTTCATCTGAAACACAGCTGCCTTCATGCTCATCCTCATCCTCCCTAAACATAACATATTGTTTACTGCTGATGTGAACATGCTGACACACTGAAGTAAGATGTTATGTGTTCAGTTATTTAGCTTGAAATCACCTAATCGATCAATAGATTTATATATTTATTTACATATTTCATATTCATGCAAATTGTTACAGTACATGAGTCTGTGAATCAGAGTCTGAATCACAGAAACACACACACACACAGATGGAATTACACCTTCTCAAAAACCTCTGACACTGAGCCTCAAACTCTCTGAACTAGTTTTAGTTTTTCTAAACCTTCAGCGCTTCAGTTGTTTTTCTCTGTATATGAGTGAATCATAGTAAAGACCAGTTCTCCCCTAAAATCCCTGTTCTGAATCACCTGAAGTTGAAAACTTGACGACTTGAAGAGATAAAGACCACAACATATTACTAAAAGCTCCACAAAAAGTCCAGTAAGTGCCAAACTGACTTAAAAAATCAGATCAACAAATTGATCAATATATGATATAATGATATTTATACTAAGTAACAACATTTGAGAACAGCAGCCAATTAATGTCAGTAGCTACCAATTAAAAAATATTATATATATATATATATATATATATATATTATGAGTTTACACTACACAAGTTAAATAATATATAATCAATCAAACCTCAGTGTGTCAGAAAGGAGCAGATCTGATTTTAGCACAGACATTTTGACCCTCACCCCCATCACACTATCACATGTCTCTGAGGCAGCTGTATAGACTTACAGACGTATATATTCTCTGTTATATATAGAGCAGCCTGTCCTAAGTCTGCTGTGTAGACATCAACATCTCAGACTGAGGCTGAGCTCAGCTCCCAGCTCTGAACTAACTTTATTGATCTCTGTGGACAAACAAAGAGCAGAATATAATTATTGCCTCAGACTAGTTTCAGATCACATCCCGGTTTATCCAGAGTCATGTAAAATATCAAACATTTGTCAAAATTGCTGTGTGAAGTCTTGAGTAATGGCTAAAAAGTGTTTTGTGAGGTCACACTGACCTTGACCGTTGACCACCAAAATCTAATCAGTTCTTACTTGAGTTCAAGCAAACATTTATGCCAAAGTTCTGTTGAGGTGTTACTCAGATGTTGTGTCCAAGAGAATGTGACAACCTGAAAACAATATGCCTCCAGCTCTGGCTGTTGCCAGCACAGAACCGTTGCCCTCACCAGACCCATTTTGCTGGGGCACGTCCCCCAGTATATATCTACTGTGTCCCAGTAAAATTTCCTGATCACATTTCAGAAACAGTAACGTCTTTGGCACTGCGGAATAAATCGCACCCATTAATCTCTATCAAATTGCTGGTGGAATACTCATCACACAATTAACATACATCTATCATATGAAACCACACGACTTGAGCTTCCCAACGGTGCTACCCACTAGTTGCTGTGATAAACAGTTTGCGATAAAATTAACATCAACGAATTCACATCAAATTTATCATATTCTGCATACAGCTCTGCGTTCATATCCACAACCCATCATGTCGGCGCAATACCTCACCAACTCCTGAGTTTACAAAACAAACATCAAAATAAACAGCAGTCCCTACCGTTTCCATTGGTATAAAGTATTCATTTCTGCCTTTTGCCTTTCTCAAGTAATCCAGTTTTGAAATTACAGCAACAGTAAATTACAGTAACAATTTGCCTCCAACTTCGGACTGATATTCTAATATAGCTTACATTATATAGTTATGTCAGTACATGATATTTTTTTTTTACAAATTATTGCTAAGACATAAAGTAGGCTATCCCACTATCATGATCATTTTTTTGGTGCCAGATTCCAGACAATACACACAAGTATGAAAAGATATTTTGGTTGCCATGCTTTCTATAGTGGCATACATTCAGGAACATGGAAAATTCATAAACACAAAATGTTTCTTGAATGTGCCCCAGTAGAGCTTTATGTCTAGCGACGCCCTTGCGCAGAACCATAACAAAACTACAAGTTGACTCCTCTGGCTCTGTATCTAAGCTAAAGTCAGCAAAGTTCATCCTCTGGATGAACTCTGAATGACTGTGTCAAAAGATGTTGAGATATTTCACAGCATCGATTAGCATCTATCCTCTGGGGACCGTGAATGTTTTGTTACTATTGTGGCAATCCATCTAGTAAGTAGAGTTTATTTATACAGCACTTTCACAGATAAAAAAATCACAAAGTGCTTTGCATCATTAAAAAAGGAATGAGACATTAAAAAGCAAGATGTGAACACAGAGCACTAAAATACAAAGGAGGAGGTAGTCAGACAGACTGACCAAAAGCCCGTCTGAATAAAAGTGTTTTTAGCTGCTTCAAAAAGATGTCACAGTAGTCTATGGATCACAAGGAAAGGGGTCTTTCATAATCTCACTACAACAGTCAGCCCCAAGGTGGCGGTAGACAAAAATCACCAAAGTCAGTAGGGTTCAGCCTCTGAGGCTAGCAGCATGGCTCTGGTTGGTTTTTCCACCTCTTTAGTCCAGACTGAATTACTCAAGATACTTTGAACAGTGACCTTTACAGTCATCTCCATTTTATGCTACTTTATCTTTCTATTCCATCACATTTCAGGGGGAATACTGTAGTTTTTCTGCATTTAATTTATATTAAAGTTTCGGTCACTAGTTACTAGTTTCAGATTCATACTTATAAAACAAACTCGGTATATTTAAATATCAACTGCTTTTGGTATTTCAAGTATATTTTGATGCTAATGCTTTTGTACTTTTGCAACTCTGTGAATGCAGACTTATAATGGAATATTTCTACACTGTCAATTAAAGTAAAGGTTCTGAATACTTCTTCTGCTGCTCTTTGTGTGTCGTCCTCAAAGTTTGATGGTTTGGCTGCACAGAAGCAGGAGGAGGAATTAAAAGCATTAAAGTACTGTACAGATCCCTTAATTAAAGTACCATAAATACTCAAGTACAAGTCTTGTACTCAAAATCCTACAAAGTACAATTAATATCATTGGCAAAATCTACTTAAATTATCAAAAGTAGAAAAGTACTCACTATGTATAACATGAGGTCTTGATTGTTGTATTATTATTGATTTTGTGATCAGATCATTGATCCTGAGTCATCGATCCGTCAGCAGCATTTTGCTGTTGTAGCTGCTCCAGGCTAACTGTGGCAGAAGAGCAGCAAGAATACTCAGGTACGGGTTTAAGGTACTTGTACTTGGACATCGTCAAGTGAGCACAGTACTTGAGTAAATGTGCTACTGAGGAAAATGGAGTAAGTTAAAGTTATGTAACAACTGCCCTGCTGGAGCAACTCTCAGCTCCTCCTCGGGTTCAGCAGAGGTTTGACGGAGGGCGGGGTCAGCATGCACTGTGACTATTCTGATTGGCCAAAACTCGTGTCACTCAGAAGTTAAACCGCAGGTAATTGGTCAGCGGAGTTCCCCTCTTCTCAACTTCACGGTGGCCGTCTAAGAGTCGGGTCCGACTCTGGGGCAGCTGTCGTGTGGCGCACTTGTCCACATTTTCCGGTGTGATAAAGCTGAGTTACCGGAGGGAGTTACCGGCGCGGTTTCACAGCTCTCCCTGGTGGAAGTTTGTTACAGGCGGTAACTGAGCCGAAAATTTACCGGATCAAAAACTTTTTCCACCTGAGGAGACACTTAGTGAAGAAAAAGAAAAATGGCAGAC
This sequence comes from Trachinotus anak, assembly GCF_046630095.1. NCBI lineage: Eukaryota > Metazoa > Chordata > Actinopteri > Carangiformes > Carangidae > Trachinotus > Trachinotus anak. Next base: position 353,527 of record NW_027273903.1, read on the forward strand.
AGCGATGAGCAGCAAGTCTCCTCTACCACTCCTCTGTTCAGTGAGGGGGTGCACCACTACCAGGCCGAGCCGGACCCCGAGCCGGACCAGCTCAAACAAGACCTCTTCAGCGTGGATGATATCGTGGACTTGGTCGGCGGGGCTCAGGACGCTCTGGAGAGGCACATTGCTGAGGACAGTGCGCCACACGAGGTGACGGAAACTTCCCCTTCTCCCCCAGCGGAGCCGGTAACGTTACAGGAGCCAGAACCGGGGTCGGAGCCAGAGGTAAGGGATCCGGAGCCTGAGATGGAGAAGGAGACCCCGGACTCCACCGCCTCTTGTTTTGTTCCTGAGACCCCTCTAATCCCAGAGGAGCCACAAGTCGTTGCCCCTAAAGCCGAACCGGAAAGTACCAAGATCTTACCGGAGCCACGGGCTGCCCCCGAGCCAGAACCTGCCCCGGAGAGCGACGCCCTCCCAGCGGCTGAATCCCGGAAAGCAGCCCCAGCCTCCGCAGAGGCAGCAGAGCGACCTGCGGTGACGGAGGAATCACCGGCTCCTGCATCGTGTGAGTATCTGAACGGAAAATGACGGTTAATCAGCGCAGGAACGTGATTTTAGCTTCTGCCCCAGATCAATTATCTAATTCTAATCTTTGGGTTGAGGGAAATTCATCTGAGCCACATTTTAATGGGTTTTTTCCATCTTACCGGTTTCTGTGCACCAGTCTGGGTTAGCATCGTGTGCTTGTCCAGATGCCGACATGGAGATAAGTAAATTCGGTGAAACGCCACCTTTGGTCGGTATAACCTACTTTAATCGGTCGTATTCATTAAATTGTGTTAAACTGTGGTCGTTTTGTCCGGATTAGTAACGTCTGTGCGGTACGGTCGCGGTTGTTAGCCGCGGTTAGCGGTGATGCTACCCTGAGGCGAGCGGGTGTTCTCTGCCCGGGAGCAGCTGTCTGACCGCAGAATGTGAACGTTACGTCGGGGAAACGGACATTTGTTCAGACGAGTGTTTGTGGTGCGAAAACGAACCCGTTTTAACCGTTTTCACTGAGGTTCCGGTGAATGAGTCGGCAGCTCGGCCCCGGTTTTGCTGTGTTATCTCGGTGCGGCCCACCTGTTTTCACTGAGACACGGCAGGAGGCGTCACGTCGGCCGTTAACCGGAGGAGCCGCAGATATTTCACCGTTTATCCTCCAGCGACGTGTGAACAACGAGCTGCATTCACCTGAAGTCTGCTGTGTATTTAGTTAAGTTTAGATGAAGATCTTTGAGTTTTACCGGTATTAAAAGTCATCGTTGTTTCAGACGAGCAGCGCCGTCTGCTCTGTGCCGCTACCCTCTGGCTAACCATAGTTCCATCGTCGGACACTGTTTTATTGTTTTTTGTTGATGCAGCCACAAATAATAACCAGCACCGAGAGGTTATCATCTATCCAGGCTACATCGTTTATTTTATAATACAAAGCTTAAGAAGAAGGCAAAATGCTCGATGGTATGAGGTCTGTCTCGCCAGAAATCACGTTGATTTGAGTGCTAAGCTAACGTTATAACGTAATCCTCAGTAACCTGGAATCTGGTAATTTGAATTACAATAGAGATGATGATACTATGTGAGGTTGCCTGGTATATTTTGGTGACTGAAAGTAAGAGACAGGTGTGGCATTTAGGTCAATAACCTGTCCGATAATGGAAGCACGGAAGTTAGCCGTTGAAGCTATAACCCAGAGATTAGTCACAACAAAGGAATCCGCTCTGTCCACTCCCTGTCGGCTTCCCTACATATCCACATTATTACAGCACGATCTTTGGCCTTAGAAGAGCTACGTATTTTATTCTGTTACCCTGGCTTCAGCCCCCCCCCCCCCCAAACAAAAAACAATCCCCACCCAGACCAACATCCCAAATCCGACCACAACTAAGCTGGAGAGGCCTGTGTTCCCTGTAAACTGCTCTCTGTGATCTGTAAGTGGCTTTTAGTGATGTTTGAATAGATTGTAATTTTAAGAAGAGCCCATCCAGAGCTGCTGCTGTTGTTCTTGTTGTTTATTGTTAATGAAATGAGGCAGGTGGCAGGTAAACAGGCCTGTCTGGGCTCCTCCAGCCATGAGGAGCAGGCAGCAGAGAGGCAGGGTGGGGCTGCTTGGCAAGGCCACTGATGGAGGTGGATAAACCATGAGCTCCAGTTAAAAGCAGCAGAGTCACCAGAGTCAGAACAAAAGAGAAATGTGTACAGAAATCATCAAGGGTAATTAGAGTAGGGCTGCAAGTAATGATTATCTTCATTATTGATTCTTCTTCATCATCATCATCATCATCATCATCATCATCATCATCATCATTATTATTAATGATTTCTTTAATTAATTATTTCGTTGACAAAACATCAAGAACTGTACCTTCACTGAGCTGAAGGCGTCTTCTTTTGTCCAACAGTCCAAACTAAGATCCTCAGTTCACTGTGAATATGATAAAGAAAAAAGAGGTGGACTCTCCATTAGTTTTGTTTGAAAAATTCCATGAAAATGAATATATTATCAAAATAGTTAAATTTTTGATCAAGTAATTGATTGTTTCGGTCAGATTGAGTTTTCTGTTCATTTTTTAAATGAATGGTCTTCCATCCTTTAGTAAATATGCTTTACGTTATGTATTTAAAGTAACTGCTCTGATCAGGCTTTTTAAAAGTCTGGTTTGACATAATTATTATTTTTTATCATCTCTACATGTCATCAAATCGTGCCCAGATCTGAGGAAAACTAGTTGAGGGATGCAGCTCTTGATTATATTTATTGCTGATAAATCTGCTGATTTTTTTCTTGATTAACTGATCAATTCAAGTACAAGGTAGTGTGTTTAAGACTTTTGTTTTGGCTCGCCTATAGTGAGATAAGACAAGATCACCTGGGGCTGTAACATGTTGAGAAGTTTTGTTTGAAAATTGACTGAAATGATTAAATAATTATCATAATAGTTGCAGATTAATTTTCTGTTGATCCACTAATTGATCAATTGCCTAAACTTTTAGATCTGTTTGGTACCAAACAACATGTTCCTGTTATAATTCATTACCTGCAGCTCTCAGATGAACGTAGAGCAGGAAAGTACAATGTTAACCCCTGATGTGATGGAATACAATGATAAAGAAGAAATACTCAAGTAAATAACACATATCTAGAATTTATACTGAACTACAGTACTTGAGTAAATGTACTTAGTTACTCTGCTCCAGTGCAGATGTAATGTATGGCAGAAAGGTTTGTTTTTAGTACTGAATGATCAGGTATCATTTTGGAACAATCTGAAACAGTCGATTAATTGATTATTCTTGTCGAAAAATAATTGGCCACATTTTTGATGATCGGTCATTTTTTCAAAGCATAAATGTCAAAAAATTTGAATATTGTGTTTTTCTTTTATCTTCTATGAGAGTGAAAATTAATAATCTTTGGTTTTTGACTTTTGGCCAAACAAAACATCTGAAGACGGGTTAGACTAAGACTGAAACTAAGACTAAGACCGAGACCAAGACTGACACTGAGACTGAGACCTGGACTAATTAGACTAACTAGACTTTTTTGACATTTTACAGACAAATGATTCTGATATCCAGAAAATAGGAGGCAGATTGATTAAATAATAATAATAATAATAATAATAATGGTTGCAGCCTTAAGTATAACACAGTGTGTCAGTGTTACACATCCACCCACTTCAGTGTCTCTGTTCTGGTCTGATGAGTGTTGTTGTGACTTAACATCACATAGATTCACGTCATCAAACTAAAACAGGTGTTTGATGTGAGGTCCTGTTCCCTCCGCTCAGACGGCGTGACCGACAGGCTTGTTAATTGTCCAGGGCTCAGCGGTCACTGCCAACCTCCATCTTATTTTTGGGTCACCTACATCCGTCAATGTGTGTTTGTGGAGAGCTTGTGATGTGGCCAGGTGGATTAGATGGAGAGGAGAGATATCAGACGCACAGTCACAGAGGCTTAAAGCTCAATGAGTGTGTGTCTGTGCTGTCCACTGTTGTTGTTTTCTCTGTATCCTGGTGAAGTGATGTCAAGTGTTTCAGAGTCAGGCCCCTCCACCCAGAGCAACATCACCACCAGGCGTTCTGTTGTTCTTCCTCTGCCAACACAGCAGCTGGCTCAGTCCACAAGTGACAAACACTCCTAAATCTGATGAAGCTCATGTTAATGTGTGTTAAATCTGGCCTCTTATCACAGTGATGACTGCAGAGGTTTCCAGAACTGTGTGATGAAAGATGATTTCCACACATTGTGTTGATTCATCACATTCACAGTGATTTTTAAGGAGGCTTCCTGTTACTGCGTCTCATCAGTGAACCAGTGGACATATATCCACACTGATGGTTCTTTAGGAGCAGGAGTAAAACCAGATGTTGAGATACACAAATGTCAGACTCAGTCCTCCTTTAATAATGGTTAATATTACTAGTGTCTCTTATTGATGACTGTACCACAGTGACCTCCTGCAGATGAACAGACATTAGGTTCATAAAGTTCACACAATAACAGCAATTATCACGGGGTCGACACCCACACAGGATGCAGACAGGATTGGTTTTGGTTTTGCTGGAGGCCAGTTTCCCTCTCACTGTGTCCTCAGTCTGTGGACAGGATTTGGGGGGGCGAGGGGGTTGTCTAGTCTATCAGTGAACTAACCAGGAACCAAAATAAACTGGTCTGGTTGGAAAACCGTTAGTTAAGAGTGAACTGTTTTGGGCTCAGGAGAAGTGTCCATGTTAAATCTAGTTACTGACATTTAAAGTGTTAGCAAGCTGAGAGGCTTCAACAGGAAGTGTACTTTGAGTTCTTTATTTTACAAGATGGGAGCAGGTGAGTCGTTGGCCTGAAGTCATTTATCTGTGTCAAGCTGTGAGACATTCCTCCAGATACTTATAGCTCATAAAGGAAGCGGAGGCCTCAGCATGTATAGCAACACGCCTGAACCCCCCAGGTTTGGAGGTCTGATTGGGTCCAGAGCTCCTTCCAAGAGATCAAGTTCAGCAGTGACACATATGCACTCAAGATCTGGACTGAGTTGTGATGGTTTAATTAAAGCAGGAGAGGACCAAACAGCTGATGTTGACGACTCCATTGTTTATACTGATGTCTGTGAAAGCAGAAAATATTTCACTCATCAATTGATAATTGATCTTATTGATGAATATGTGGGGCCTTATCTGTGTCTTGTTTCTGCCTCCCTCAGGTACTAAAATTGTTGATTGGTCCCTGTGGGTCATTTTTCTGAGTTCATGTTTGTATGTGCTTCTGAACTGACTTGTCATTAACAGTGAGATGAAGGGACCTTCGTCACACTGTTGAATTGTATTTTGTTTGATGAATTCACCATAATTGTTGACCGTGAGTTGGAATCAGTTCTCTTGTTTTGTAAGATTATTCACGGCAAATTTACCAACAACCCCCTGACGACTATCCAGGACTCAGTCTGACTGTAGTGGCTGTATATAGTGCATGTGATTAGACTGAGAGCAGACTGTGTTGATTTCAATCGATGTGTACTGGCTGTAACTGTTAGGACCACAGTCCTCAGAACCACAGTGAGCTGAGCTGGTCCTCAGGTCACTGACCTCCAGCTGATCTTTGTCCCCTTGTGTCAGAGGACTTGGGAGTCTGCTGTTATTTGCAGCATGTCCACAAAGAGCAGGTGCAATGAGTTAGACTTTGTTCATATATGACTTTGTAGGTTTGGTCATCAGTAGCTGTGTTCTTATTAACTTGCTTAATGCACAAACTGAAGGTGCAAAGTTAAAAACAAGTCATGGAAACACGTGAATTTAGAGAAAACTCTCAAATATCTAAGAAAAAAGTATCCCTAACCTAATCCCTTCATACTATTCCACGAAGCAATATTTCACAGAATTGAAGCAGAAACACTTTTATCACATTCAAGTCTTGGTCTCAGTTGTATCAGGCCCAAGGGAGCTAGTTTTAACTGAGGCAGACAGCTGAATTTGTTGAGTTTTCTAAAAAATAAAAAAAAGATTCTATTTTGTGCAAAACTGTGATGGCAATGTTACTTTGTAGGAGTCAGGATTTCTGCAGGCCTTGAAAAGCCTGAAAAAGTATGGCCAGGCCTCTGAAGGAGGCTCCAGACCTCTGAAGGAGGCTCTATACCGCTGATAAAGGTTCCAGACCGTTGGTGAAGGCTGCACACCTCTGATGAAGGCTTCAGACCTCTGGTGAAGTCTCAAGGCCTCTGATGAAGGCCCCAGACCTCTGAAGGAGGCCCCAGGCCTCTGGTGAAGGCTCCAGACCTCTAAAGGAGGCACCACACCTCTGATGAAGGCCCCAGACCTCTGATGAAGGCCCCAGACCTCTGAAGGAGGCCCCAGGCCTCTGGTGAAGGCTCCAGACCTCTGGTGAAGTCTCAAGGCCTCTGATGAAGGCCCCAGACCTCTGAAGGAGGCTCCAGGCCTCTGATGGAGGGTCCAGGCCTCTCATGGTCAGACTGACCTGTTTAATATAATATGTTTGATTTTGAAAGTTTTAAAATGAAGTCATTTTTTAATGTTAGTGTTAGTTGTTGTGTCACTTGATGTTTAACTAACTATCAATGTTAATGATTAACTGACTGTTGATTTAGGAAGTTCCTGATATTTTGCCTCATATTTACATACTATTTCATGGCCCTCAGAAAAGAATTCCTGCAGCAGACAGAAATACACACTGATGTTTCAGTCCAAGTTATTTTCTGTCTCCAGGTGATTTTACAGAGAAGAGGCAGCTCAGTCTGAAGCCTGAATTCATGACAGTGTGTCATTTCTGCACTCATCACAGCCCCTGAGACTTTACATTAGACACACGAAGAAACGTCTGAGTAGAAGGTTTTTGGAAAGTTCAGAGACTGGATGTAAAGACTCAGGTGTTCAACAGGACAGTACTTTTATCCTGCAGAAATGAACCCACTGTCTCCTATTGAATCGCATGGTGAATGAGTTAAATGCTGAATGTGTCTCATTGGTTTAATCCCAGGTCTTCATGGCTGGAAGCTACACCTGGACAGCAGAAGTAATCAAACAACATGGCCTAATATGAACAATCATTTTGGCCTAGTTATGATCTCATGATCAAATCAGCATAAATAATCATTTGAAGCATTTGATGCAGACTACACCAATGAATCTGATAATCAATGTCAGACAGCAGCGCTGTGATAAGTAACTGATTGTCGAAGTTATTAGATGATCAGCTCTGAACTGGAGAAGCTGAGTTCATGTTCAACTTCAGCGTTAAAGACATTGCTTAAAGTAACGTATTGTTTTTTAAGGAGGGGATTGTTATTAATCTGGTTAGTTGTGGTCAAGTCACAGATCATTTAGCTTTAGACAAACGTCAATTATGCTACTCAATAGATGATTGATAGGTTTGTGGGAGGGGCTTCGATAGCATTGACTCTGAATCCTGTATTTAATTATTTAGGCTTGTTGAGGTTTGTTTGGTGGGAGTGAAGATAGTTTAATTTGAAAACACAAACTGTTTTGATCTCAGTATCAAACCTCAACTACAGATGCACAACAGACGTTCTGCTATGAGGAGCAGCTCTCACATGTGTGACCCTGCATAACCCCATCCTCACTCATTGTACATTTGTGTTTCATATGTGTAGTAGTTGTTCACAGGTTTTTGGAAGCAGCATTTTCTCTGATTCATTGTCCTTCATGATGTCCCTTCATTTCATTCAGCTTCATTTGTCTTTTTAAGACACAGGTGAAAATCAAGTTTGATTAAATTTCTGATCAAATAATTGTTTAAATTACTAATCAAATCACCAATTAAATCTCTGATCAAGTCTCTCATTAAATCACTGCTAAAATCACTGAAGTAATGTTGACTGTATTAGTAATGTAACAGTATTTGTTGTACAACACGTTCACATTATTTGTGTTGTTTGAGGCTGTGTCTCTCTTGCCTCTGGTTGTTCTGAGGAACCATTACCCATCATCCCTTGCTCCTGGTCACAGGTGGATTCTTTCTGTTCCATGTCTGGTCTCAGAGAGCTCCCTCTTCGAGTGCCTCCAGGCTTCTTTCTCTCCTGTCTGTTATTTCTATAACTCTGTCACTCTGCTGCCCACCAGTGGTTAACCAGACACCAGTAGATGAGAAGTCTTCATCGACTAAGTTTGATCGGTCAGTTGGTCACAGGAAAAACAAATCAACTCAACTCAAATAAAAGCATATACAAATGTTCACTCATCTGAGAGAAGCTGTTGAGTTAAACAATGTGAACATACAGTAATGTTTGGTGTGTAGGTTTGATACCTCCAGTGGTGGAGGAAGTACTCAGGTAACACTACTGTAGAAATGCTCTAAGTTGCTCTAAGTAAAAGTATCCAAGTATAAAAGTACCTCAGATCTGTACAGAAGCTCAGTACCTGAGTAAATGTACTCAGTTACTTTCAGCACCTGGCCTTCCTTGTGTGTTGACTTGTGAGCCAGTGTTTGGTGAATTCCCTGTGAACCCCCCCACGTCTCCAGAATCAGGTCTCCACACAGAGATTTAGGGAGGTGATTTCCACATTAGGTTTCGTTTGTACTGGGAGAGGGTTTCTGCATCTTCCCCTGGTCTTCCTCCTCTGGCTTTATAAACTGACTAAACTCACTCTGCTGCTCTCTTCCCATTTCCTCCACAGATGAAACTTCTCCTTCTAAAGCTCAGCCTCATCCTCTGATGCAGTTCCCTACAGGCAAGTTCTCTGTGCTGTCTTTCTCCTCATTAACCTCCTCTCACATCCTTCCCTTCCCCCCTGTTTGTTGCCGTGTTTCTCCTCATTGACCTCCTCTCAGCTCCCTTCTTTCATGTTTGTTGCTCTGCAGTCACAGTCACTCGCTGCATGGAAGAAGCTGTAGCTGTTGTCACCTGTAGCTCTAAATCTGATGTTAGTTGATGGCTTGTGTTTGTGTTGCCTTGTGACTCATGTGTGACTGTTGTGTAGAATAGACTGACATGTAGTTTGTAATAATGATTCTCCTCAGGCCTGAAACACTGTTGATTTTTGTAGAAATTATTTTTCTTGCCAATATTTTGAGACTGTTGTTTGAGAGGAATCATTATCGACCATCACTGAACAGTTTGTGTCTGACACACTGAGCACGGTTTACTGGCACCAGACCTGGGTAAAGACTGAGTCTACCACCATGTGCCAGACCAGGGTGGTAGGTTCACTGACCACCAGACAAGTGCTGACAGTTTGACTGTTTAAGATAGTTGTCCTGATTAACAAGAAAAAACACAGCTGATTATTAAAACAGTTTTACCAAACATGTTAGGTTCGCTGTGCATCATAATTGTCTGATTTTACTGTAGAGTAGTGATGGAAAGACATTTACTCAACAACTGTACTTAGTTACACATGTTCAGTGCTTCTAATTTGTTTCCGTGTTCAGCTGCTTTGTGCGTCTACTCCACCACCTCTGAGTCATAGTACTACAGTTAATGAACATGTACAGTTACTGGTTAGGTTTCAGATTTTAACAGCACGTGTGGTGGACCCTCACGACCAAACCCTGGACTGTTACTCAGGTTTAACCTACTGAGCTGACCACACAGATCTATAATAATCACAGGATCCGTAAATACATAGATCTGATAATGTGGTTAAACAGGCTTCTCATGTCAACAGTTAAAAAGGTAAATCCTAACTCCACAATGACCTTTATGGCTTGACAGGTGTAACTGTTACCCTCTTACCACATTTACCTTCAGTGGTCACTGTGGTCAGGTGTGGCCTTTTGTACACACCCACCTGTGATGTAGTGTTACACTACAGTGTGGTGGTTTCAGTTCTGCTCTTGTTTTGTAAAGGGTCAAGTCACTTGATGAGTTTTATCATCAGACTCGTATTCTAAGGTCTAATATTCAACCTGATGTGTTGGTTTAAAACTTCTAACAATCATGTTTTTCTCCTCCTGTTTTTGAATAATTGAGGTCTGAATGTGAGGCTCTTTGGACAGGTGGATGGTTGTGTTCTCTTGTCATTATACTATCAGCTGACTGGCTTTTTACAGAATTGGTTGAACCTTTACCAAACTGTATTACCTGTCTATCAGGCACAGGCAACCTTTCAGCAGCACTTGTCTGGTCTTCATGGTTTTATTATTGTTTGTTAATTAAAATGCAGACTGTCCAACACAAACTGCAACAGGCAAACAAATTACAAAACAAAAAAAAGCTTTTAGATGCAAATTACATTTCTCTGCAAATGTAAAGAAATGTGATTTACGTTTGTGGCCCTTTGTTGTAGTTTTCAATCACAATAATTGTTGGTTGCAGTTCATGTTGGTTGGTTTGTGATTCCACATTTCTTAGTGCTTTTGTTAACATATTTTGTTAATATTCCTCAGAATATGTTCAGTCACTGTTGAATTCTACCCAGATGTGGTGGGCACTGTAAGGAATGGAGTATGTCTTTGATTTGTACTGTATTGCATTCTCCCTCCTCCCTCTCTACTCAAGCACTTGGGCAGAAGGGTGATTCCCCTGCTCCCATCTCTCCTCTCTCCCCTCTTCACTCCCCCGACTCTCTGGAGGAGCTCTCTCTTACAGAGAGTCCCAACCAGCCCCCTACCTCTGGATCTGCTGCACCCTTGGGCTCCTTCTCCACTGAACCCCCCGCTACTCATTCCAAGGACATGCCTTGGGAGGGTGAAGAGGGTGACTCTGGACCGGGCCGTAGTAAGAATAAGGAAGACCTTCTAGATCCTTTAACTGGTCCTTACCTGAGTTTAGGGAAAGACTCAGGGCCTCATAACCCTTGTGAAGACAGTGGAGTTTCCTTTTCACCTGAGGAGAAGCTGATTAGCTCAAACAAGTCCTCAACTGGCCCCTCCCCTGTGAACCCCCAGATGATGGTCCCTGAGTCTCATCTTGCCTCCTCTAACCCAACAGAGCACTGGGATTCACCATTCCTAGCATCTCAAGACAACACCAAGGTCTCCATGGATAGCCTCTCCAAGGACACGGCCCACATTAGCTCTTCCATGTATGAGCCAGGCCTGCATGGCAACAAGTCTGATGAAGAGGATGACTTGATGTACGAGGTGAAGAAGAATAATAACCCATTTGAAGGCTATTCCCCACTGGCAGATAGTGGCTACTCCCATTTTGGAGACTCAAAGTCCGACAGCAGAGCCTCCAAAACATCAGAGAGTCCCACTCCAGATCTGGTCCAGTACGGGCAGACTGCAGAGTCCCAGGATAGCCCACCATCTTTTATAGATGAGGGGAACACATTTGAGACAGGCAAGATGGCTGCTGACTCACTCATGCAGTCAGAGAGTCAGTTCTCATCTGGTCACAAAGACGACGAAGGGGAAGAGGAGGATTCTCCTCTCCCTCCATCGCTTCCAGACATCCTGAAGTCTTCCCCACTCAACCCTGAAAAAATCGACTCTGGTTCCTCTGAAGGAAGTCCGGAGGAGCAGAGTCCCATCCTAGAACGGAGGATGATGGAGTCACCCAACCCTCCAATCAATCTGTCAGCTAACAACCCGTTTGCCTTTGATGCTAAAGTGTCCCTGCTGAAGGAGATGGCTGAAGAGATGGAAGTGAAAGCTGCAGACAAAGCAAAAGCTGAAGATGACAAAAGCTTTGGTGCATTTGATCTTGTCAAAGAGGCTGAGGAAACTACCCCAGCTAAGGTCAAAGAAGAGGAACCTGTCAAGATAGAGCAGAAAGATTGGTTCTCAAGCCACGATTCTCCCAAAATGACTGAAAAGTTTGAGCCATTTGACTTCCAGAACAAAAAGGCCCTGGCTGAGGATTCAGATTCAGAGTCACCCACGGCAGACTCTCTGTCTCCAGTCCTGGAAGCTATGGCTAAAAACCCTGCCAGCTTCCAGGTGGAAACGGAGAAGAAGGACCTGAAGATGGAGGAGGAGCCAGAGGTGGCTGAGGAGGTCTCTGAGCATGAAGTTTCCTCTGAGGAGTTTGAGTTCATTGAGCGGCCGCCTAGGGGTGTTATCGACGAGTTTCTTGAGGCTCTGGATACTTCCAAGTTTGCCTCATCAAAGGCCCCAGAAATCCCCATGGATGATGACCTCAGCTTTGGTCAGAAAGATGTGGTTCCAGTTTCTGCTCCACCTCCAACAAATGTAGCCCCACCCCTAGAGGTCGAAGAAGAGGCTCCAAGTCAGAGCTCCTACTGCTTCCTTACCCAGGCCTCCCCCCAGAAGAGTAAGGCTGAGCTGGAGAAGCTTGACATCCAGCAGCCCCCATCCCCATCCCCAGCTCCACTCACCCACTCCCCTGTCCGCAAACCAGAGGAGCCGGTTGCTAAGAGGAGCATGGAGGGCGGCAAACTGTTTAAGATGCCGAACCTGAACATAAGAGCAGGTAAAATAAACCAGTTCTGGCATGGAAACCACCACCCGCCCCCATCCCCACATCCTCCTCAGTTTTCACCTTCATGTTCCATCTACATCATTTTCATCGTCACACTTAGTTCCGTTACCCCACCAGCAGCCGTGTTTTCTTTAGAGCTCATCTCTTCTCCTTAGTGCCACCTTTTCCCTCTTGCATTTTTTTAACCCTTTGCATTTTGTAACATCTGCTTTAATTTGTGTGTCTGTGTGTTCCATTGTAGTTTGACCTTTGCTTTTGCTGCATTTTGTGCATTTTGTCTCATTAGAACATCTGTTCACATTTTATTTCATTTTTCATTTTAATTTGTGATTTGGTAAGTGAAATGTGATGTAACATTGATTTTACGCTACTTTATAGTTCCTTTGTAAAAGGTGCAAAATAAATGTAGAAGAGTTTGTCGAATTCATGCTGAGCAGAAAAGAGGCATCATGGGACCTGATCAAACACTGGTGAAGTTAGTTTGTATTTTCCCACTGAGCATGCTCCCTGTCCAACAGCGTTACCTCACCGCCTGATTTTAGCTTCTCTCTGTTCTGAAAAAACTTGAGATGCCAACTTGAAACCCAGCACCACCTCATAATCTCACTCACACACACACACACAGCTACCAGCCACGCCCTGTTACTGAATATGTGGCTGCTCTGATTCAGTTTGTGTTTTACAGCCTCTCCACATTGTGTAACACGTGAAATATTCTGTACCTGAGGTGAAATATTGAACATAACAGTGATGACTGAAGAGGTCATTGAACTTTCTAACCACCAACCACTCTAACTATTTTAACTGGCTTTGATATAATGATGAACAGATTAATAGTTATGGGAGATAGTCACTGTTCTGTTAGACCCCAGGAGGCGTTCACATACACATCAACGTTTGAGTTTAATTAGAAACAGTAGAGAAACCACTAGTCCACTTTTGAGTTTGTGCATATATCCTGTCCACAGAAGAAGAGAGGTAATTATCTGTAAAACTGAGTTTGTCTTTAATGTTTCTTGAGGGACTTGGAGAATAAATAGGATGATATGTCAGTGTAGAAATCGGCTGTTCACCCCCACACAGACACACACCCCAACCTGCAACATCGCATGGTCTTCATTTTAATGCGTGACTCAGTTTTATTTAAACTGATATTGATCTGTTAATACACGCATGCACGCACGCACAAAGTCAGACAGATACTGTGTAACTAGAGCAGTAGGACTTTGCTCTTTGGGGCGATCTGCGCGGGCTTAAACCGTTTGTGTGTGTGTGTGTGTGTGTGTGTGGAGGGATCTCCTGTTAATTAAAGCTGCCGCCTCCTCCTCCTCCTCCTCCTCCTCCTCCCTGCATTGCGACACTGGCAGACCCACAGGGTTCTCCAACACAGAAACACTCAGCAGAACAGCAGTTCTGATCAAACCTCTGTTCACTGCACTGAAACTGACACTGTCTCTGAAGAGTAAAAACTGCACAGGGTGTTATCAGGGCTGCAAATGAGAGTAATTGAGCCTATTTTTCTGATTGATCGATTTAGTGGTTTGGTCAATAAAATAAGAACTCATTGTCTGGGGCGCCTCGGTGGCTCACCTGGTAGCGTGCATACCATTAAGGCTTAGTCCTAACTGCAGTGGCCCTCGGTTCGAATCCAACCCGTGGCCCCTTGCTGCATGTTATCCCTGTGCAGCATCTGTCTCCCTGACTTTCCTGTCACTCTCTCACTGACCTATCCAATAAAGGCATTAAAAAGGCCAAAAAAAAACAAAAAAACTCATTTTCTGAGCCGACGTCCTCATGTCAAAGGTCACAATGTGCTGCTTTGTCCTCAGAGAGACAATCTTTGTACTTTTATGTAACTGTTTCATAAACTGTCGGCCATGTTTGTTTCCAGCAGGACAGCTGGTCATTATTGGACTGACTAGTTCATGTGGTCAGACTGTCCCAGCTAAACTGGTTGCAAACTCCTCTACCACCAGTGCATTAACACAAGTGTGTGCCGTTTGTCTTCTCCTGTAAATGAAGTCATATACAAGTGTTGATTTAAAAAAAAAAATAATAATAAATATGAATCCAGTACATGCAGGTAATCAATCATAAAGCTTTTCATAAGACTAATACCTGAATTTCAAAGTCTTGATCAGTATATCCTGAGAAATTATTGCACATTAACCAATTTTAGAAATCAGAATATTTAAAAAAACAATTTACTAAATAAAAGAGAAACATAGAAAGTCTGTGGACAAAGTTACTGTCACTAATTCTTGGCATCAGGAGCTTTCCCAACAACAGTGGCCCCTGAAAGTCTTTTTTTCTAGAAGCTTCCTCCACCAGTCTGCAGGTAGTTTCTGAAGCAGAGAGGTTTATAAAATGAGACGGTGCCCTCTGGTGGAAGAAGTCAGTGATCACAGCTTATCATCCTGGTCCTGGTCTGATATGCTTCAGCTCAGATACCATTAGTAATACTAGATTATGTCTCTGTTAGTGTTGTACCAGATGTTTGAGCCTGTAAACACTTAAAAATCGAGTCGTTTTGCCCAGAACAAACTGTTAAGTCAAACCTTAGGTGTAAATGAGCCTTTATTCTGAAACCTTGTTGAGAACAGGAAGCTGTTGAAACTGTCAACCAATCAGAGGCAGTCCTGATCCACAACAACAGTTTCTATAGTTTCAGATGATCATTGGTCTCTGGGTTCAGTTTCTCCTGCTGATATTCTCTTTGGACTAAAGATGTTGTTCTGTCAGACTTTGTTTTTACACTTATCAATCATGACAGTATCAGATTGATGATGATGATGACGGTCACCAGGCCTGAACAAGACAATGAATCTGACCTGACATTCATACTCTGTGTTATGGACACGTGAGTCTGCACCTCAGAACATGTTATGGCTGGAGACTGACAGCAGTTGCAGGTCTTTACGCTCCTGATGTGAACTGATCTGTGGCTTCAGTTTATAGATCTGTACCAGACAGCTCAACCAGTTTCACACAGATGGACAGAAATCATTCTTCTGCTTTGTCTCAGTGCTTCGTCAGCAGATCTGAGAACAGCGTGGGGTGGGGGGGGGATGACAAAGGGAAAGCAGGGTGAGATACAGCGTGAAGGAAATGTGGGGGAGAGAAAGGAGGGGAAAGGGAAGATCAGATTGGGTGGTGAGGAGGAGGAGGAGGAGGGAGGGAGGGAGAGAGCAGAAAGCCTGAGCGGGGGGGCACAGAGACGTTTATAGTTGCTGCGTCAGAGTGCTGGCAGCAGACAGTCAGCTGACAGCTCGCCTGCAGGACACACTTCATTTGCTCGCTGCAGTCGTCTCCCCCTCAGAGGAAGCCTCGCTTGGGTCCTCCCCTCCCCTCCCTCTTCCTCCTCCTCTTCCTCCTACAGCTGAACATACATTTACTCACACGTTTGCTTTTGCCGCCTCTGCTGGTGCCTCTCAGTGTGGAATGTGTGTTTGCTGATCGGACGGCATGGAGAACAACTCTGTGGACAAGCAGGAGAGTGAGCCTGCTACACGGCACTGGAGAGAGCAGGGTACACCTTTACCTTTCTGTCTGTCTACTGTGTTTCTGTGTCTTCTTTCTTGTGCTGCTGGAGTACCAGATGTTAGAGGTTGATCCTGATTAGATGTGAATTGATTGTTAATACAGAGTCAGACGCTGCAGCTCTTTGACCTCGTCCACCTGCCTGTCCCTCTGCAGGTCCGTCCACTCAAACTGAGCTCTGGAGACTTTGAGGCTCAAGATAAGGAACAGTAATAGATTTCTACTGGATCTAATGAGCATGTCTGATTTGAATGATCATATAGCTTCAGGAGGTCAACTCTTTCAGACCTTTAGTGTCACTGTATTTTGTCCATGAGATGAGTTGTTCCTGACTGTGACTCAACCTCTGTGACTCAGGTCCAGGCGGCAGATGTTTCCAAACTGTTTCAGGTTGTGTTCTCGCTGCAGCAGCAGCGAGACAGTTTCCTGGCAGAGAGGACTTTGAACGTCCAGCCAGTCAGACTCTGTGACCAAAGGTAGACAGGAGAGAGGAGAAGGAGGGAGGGGTTTGTGATCAGTGACGTGAGCTGGCAGTTTAATGACTGGCTAGGGTGCTGCCTGTATGCTAATGAACAGGAGAAGAGTGAGTGGAGGTAGTTACTCCCTCTGTGATGAACAAACAGGAGCTCAGGGATCAGGTTGTGGTCCTGGTCCTGCCTCTCCGGTCTTAGTCAGCTGGTACCAGCTCAGCTGATGTGTTGTCAGACAGGTTGGTTTATTTCGACAGCACCTGTCAACCGGCTGAAACACAGGAGATGACAGTGACTTAAATCATATCACAATCTCTTAACACACAATCATCGTTCAACAATAAAACTCAGTGTGGCATCCATGTTGATGTATAGAAGTCACATGACTCTGAAGGTTGACCATGAACAGTACAGAAACCTCTGTGACATCAGTCACAGTCACTTCACTTCAGACTCTATTTCCTTTGGACCTGTTGATGATCCAGACCTGGTTCCAGGTCTCATCAGTTATTACTAATGATCATGTACAGCTGAGAGGTCCTGACCTCATTAAGTCTGATACAGTGAATGATTGTTTCCGTCTGGTTGTGAAATGTTTCATTAAACTCTGTGTGGTGTGAAAACCATCAGACCGTGGACCACATCAGGACGTGGTCTCAGCCAAGTGCTGCTGTCCGCTGATCATCATGTGACCTGATGTTGCTGCATAATCTGAGGCCATGCTGGTGCTGTCACTGGTCATCTCAACACTGAAGTGTGCGCAACTGTGTGTTTGTGTGTGTGTGTCCTCTGTTGTAACAAGGGAGGACCATGAGGTGACTGAATGAAGCTGTTGTGTCTTTGAGGTTGTAAGGAGATTCGCACTGTGACTAAGCAGTATTTAGTGTGTGTGTGTGTGTGTGTGTGTGTGTGTGTGTGTGTGTGCATGCTCATGCAACTTCATAGCAGTGAGTTAGAAACCAGTTCTGTGTCTTATAGTGAACTGGTACTATTGACCACAGTAACTTGTTGACCGGCAGTGGAGGGAAATTCTACGATATGAAACATTATGTGGAGAAGATTTCTTCTTTCTGTTTGATTTAGTCATCTTCAGGTTTTTTTGTTTTTTTTGTTTTCTGACATTTCCTGAAAACAATAAATTTGATAAGTGGAGAAAATAATCAGCAGATTAATTGATAATTAAAACACTGACAGTAAAATGTCTTTGAATGATTTAAAGTATCACAGTTGTTTTATGTAAATGATAAGATACTATTATCCTAGTTAATAACCATGTGTCAGTCAGTGTCTGCCTCAAAGATTAAACTGTTGCAGTATTGGCACCATGATAATGCCTTGCTCAAGAGGTCATCGAAAATTTCAGATATGAGGGCGTTTAACTTGTCTGAGGATCTCAGGTGTGTCTGCGTCTTCATAGTTTGTCCTGAGCAGGTGGTTTCCAGGTGTTTGATCTGTGACCCTACAGATGAGACTGATTCCAGTTTCACAGGTTTCTGAATGTTTGTCTGTTTGTGTGTTGGCCTCGGCCCCTGCAGCCTGGAGCAGCGCCAGTGTCAGGGTCTCATACAGTATAATGTTAGTTACATGTCACTGTAGAGCTGTGGTTTGACTTGAAGCTCTAACTTCAGTGTTAAAATGACTCATTCTCATTTTGAAGTATGTGTACTGAACATTTCTCTTTGATGCAGCTTTATTCTTCTACTCCATTAAATTTAAGAGGAATGTTTCATCTGACAGCCGGAGGAACCAGTTTCCTTTCAAATTAAGATTTTACACTCAGAACAGATAAAAAACAAAAAACAAGACGCGTCTCTTTAAGCTCTGAGTCATTGTGATGCGTTACATTTGATCTGATCAATCCATGATCAATAGCTCTGTTTAATATAATTAAAAAAGAATTAGCTCCACCTGAAAACTGCTCATAACCTTATGTATAATGTGTATAACATATAGAACATGTATAACATATCCTATAATACATTAAACTATCAAAAGTAAAAGTGGCCCCTGTGTTATACATGTTAAAGAACATTTGGATCTAAAATTAATTGATTGAAAAACATTTGCATTAAAAACCATGTTGGTCACAGATCAGATCATTAATATGAATGTCAGACCTGATGTTTAAATCTCCCAGCATGCACCTGGAGTTCTCTGGACAGCTTGTAGTCCCTTTTATGGATGTTAACTGCAGATGTCTGAACTGTTTCAGTAGTTAGATTTAAATTCCTCTCGTTATCTCATCTTTATTTCTGCAGACACTTTTCCTTTACAGCCTGGTTATGCAACACATCTCCACCCTCCTCCTCCTTTATGTTGGTGTCTCCACCTTCCTGTAGGAGTGACAGAGCTCAGTATCATCACAGCAGCAGAGTGATGGTGTCACAGGATGAATTTAAATCAATAAGAAACATGTGAAATTACTGGGACAGCGTGAATTGGTAAAAGGGGTGTTTAGATTTACATTAAAACACTTTACAATCACAACATAACAGATTATTGATTACCAATAGTTTTTAATTGATCATCTCTAAATGACAGTCAGTAAACCCAGAGACCAGGTGACTTCTTCCATTAATTTAATTCTGTTTTAAACTGTGACAAAGGATCAAATCCTCACGTCTGAGAAACTGGAAACTAAGATCTAAACGTACCTTTGAGTCAATTGAATGATCGATTGATGAATCAGCCCTTAGCAGGAAGCTATTAGTTGTTTTTTAATATTTCGTCTTCAGTTAAATATCAGAACATTTCCCTCAGCAATGGGTTAGGGGTTTTAAAACGAACTTCAATCGATTGAATTGATAGTAATCGATCATCCGTCCTTCTGCACTGAGAGGCCGAGCTGCGCATGTCTGTCCCTCTCCCTCCCTCCCGTCAGCCAGGCGGAGCCGCCGTGTTGCTGCGCTCTTCACGGAGGTTCAAGATGGACGCCAAACGGGGTTAGTCTGGCCATAATCTTTTGTTTACCGACCGTCTCTCTCGTCTTTAAACCTGCCTAAGGTTGTGTCGCGTTTATGGCGGCGTTGGGATTTGCATGAGCAGCGGCAGCGTGGCTGCGGTGAGCCCATGGAGGGTCGGAGGCGGATTGGGCCGCCTGCGGAGGTCATGCCGGACGGTTTGACGTTTTGTCTCCGCGGTGGGGACGGAGCTGCCGGTGGGGCTTTCGGATAATAAAACCCTCTGGGACAGAGATTACGTTAAAGACAGATCAGAGTCTGGTTAAAACAGGGAGAGAAACGAGTTCAGCGCCGGGTTTAGCTAGCTGTGATGCGGGGTCTATTTTTAGCCAAGCTCCTGCGGTGTTAGCACGGCGGCTACCATATGTAGCCAGGCGGCCGCATTAGGACCGCGGACCCTCCTCCTCCGTGTCCTCCTCCTCTCATGTCGGCTACTCGGTCGGTTGCTGTAGCTGCAGACAGCGGCTGTCTATCAAACTACCGGCCACAGCTGCTGCGGTGTGGCTAATGGAGCTAACACGGAGCTAGTGGCAGATGATGGAGGAGAGCCGGTGTCAGCGGCCACACTGCAGCTTCCTGAGACCCAGGAGGAGCTCATGCCTCCGGCAGGTGTCTGTGAAACACTGAAGTCTTTAACCAACCGTAACAATGAAATGTTATTGTGTCTGAACTGGCTGCTTCCAGACCCCGATGTAAATAAATTAGCCCTTTTTTAAACAACTTATCCATCAGCCCATCAGCAGCTGCTTGTCAGGGTCCAGGTCGTGTTTAATGAAGTGCTGACATGAATGTCATGAATTCGTGCTCTTGTATTCTGTACCTGATTATTCTGACAGGGTTTAAACTGCACTTCTGTGTAAAATTTAACTTGGCACGCATTGCAGGAACCTGCTCATGTAGTTCATTAAACAATTTCATAATTACTTTTAGCTTATTTTACACGACTTTGTATCCAACATGGGAAGAATTTGCACATAAATATGTGAAATAACATGTTGCCCAGCCCTAATGTGCATTTAGTAGTTCATTTTCCTTGGACTCCCTGTGAATATGCTGTTTCCTATAAATTTAATCTGAATGACCTGCAGCGTTTTGTGGTGGTTTTAAAGCAGCAGAGAGCCGGAGTCTGATGTGTGAAAAGTCTGTGTCATTAAACAGCAGCAGCAATGATAACAGAAGTGACTGTAGTTAAACAGCTTCAGACTGTGTAGAAGATGTGTTCTGACGCACGTGTGTCAGTATCATAATTGACTTTGGTGCTGGTTATTAAAACTGGAACTGACAATGCTTTTCAATATTGACTAATATGCAAATTATTTTCTCTGAAAATTGTGTCTATTAAATGCCTGTAATCGTTCTGTTAGTGTTGAGAAATGTTAGCAAGTACAGAAGCAACCAGCAATAAACTTCATCATAGATTTAACCTTCCAATCTTTTTCTATGAAATATCTAAAAACTGTAAAAGATGCTCATTACAATTTCCCAGACACTTCACCAACATCTTCATGTGTCTTGATTTATCCAATCAACAGACATAAATATTCAGTTTACTGTTAGGTGATGGAGAAAAGCTGCAAATCCTCACATGTGAGAAGCAGAAACCAGCAAATAGACTTAAACGATTAAAAGTAGCTTGTGGGATATATTTCAGACTGATCGATAAATCAATTAATCGATCAGTTCAGTTCTTTCTGAAAACTTTTCTCTGCAGTGAAAATTTAATGTTAATAGGGTTTTCATTGTCGGTTCAGTTTGGACCCTGAGAGCCTTTCAGAAACAATAATCGATGATAAAAATTTTGTTGTTACGCAATTAATACTGAATGTTTCTAGGGATCTAACTAAGGGTTATAATGATTACAATGAGTTCATGTTTCTGACTAATCTTAGACATTTTAGTTCTTTAAAACTCTCTAAAGGTGGAGCTCCTCCATGTCAACTGACTGTTTTTATATTCACTGATGTTCTGCAGTCGGTTTGATTTGTCTCCTCTGCAACAAACTGTTGTAGGAAATCTCACTGGAGGTTTTCAGCATTATTTATTGGCTGTTAAATAAACGTCAGTAATATTTTGGTCATCAGCTGACTGTGGCCGGTCCATCACGGCTGCCTTCACTCACAGCATCTGCCCGAGTCTCTGTGCAGAACACCAGCTCTGTCTGCAGCCTCAGCTCTGTAGATAGATGTATGTAAGCCCTGTGTCCAAGCTTCAGGTGAATACGTGAAACCTCAGCCATGAGAACAGATTCAAACTGTTTTCATCATAATTAATCTGCTCATCAACTTCTCAATTCGTTACCACTCTACCAACCAACTATAACCAATCATATAACACAAAGACTGAGACTGATAGATTCTTTAATGTCTTCATGTCACTGTTGAATTCACATGATTCCAGTTAAATCTCCACCTGTTAAACAGATGACCTGTTTGTGCTGTAAAAGACTGAATGAGGTCCAGTTTACTGTTCTAAAGGTGAGATTTACTTAATTGCAGCTTGTTCCTGATTTAAGTCTGAAAGTACAGCGTGTATTAGCTGTGAGCAACGTCAGACCACAGGAAACCAGGACTCCTTCACTTCTAATATTGTACACTGACCTGCCTGGAATTCTCTGGTGAAATATAAGACTAGTGCAGGACCCAGGTCATGGGCTCAGCTGTCTCCCAGCAGAGTCCGACCCCCACCCACCAAATCCACCACTCGTCTGTCTGGGCACTCACAGAGGAAAGGAGCTCCCTGCAGCACCCCTATGTCCGAGATCCAACAATCAGAATCAGAATCAGAATCAGAATCAGTTTTATTGCCAAGTATGTTTTCACATACAAGGAATTTTTTCTGGTGATTGGTGCAATTGATCAGCAACAGTGGGGCTCTCTAGCCTTGTTGATGAGGAAACCAAAGCAGAAAACTGGATTTATAAAGAAAATAAGGCAAAAAAATGCGCACCAAAACACCGAGGCAGCCATCCGCGGCGCCATGGCAACAGAATCAATGAAACAACCTGCAGGTTTAACTCCAGCTGAAAATTACTGCTGGCTTTACTCATTAACACTCAATGAGTCAGTGAAGTCAGCTGCTATAGTTCAACAAAATCTGAAGCCTTCTGAGTTTTAGTGTCTCGATTGATCATTTACCCTAGAAAATACAAAGAAAAAAACTCCAAGGTGACGTCTTGTTTTGACCAAGCGACTACTCCAAAAGCCCAAAGATATAGGTTACTGTTACATAAGACAAAAGCATTAAATCAATTTACCGGAATAACTGCAACCAGCACGTTTGTTTTTTAAAAAAGACTGAAGTGATTAATTGATTATCGAGCAGCTCTGGAAATCAGAGCCCAGTCGATACAAACGTACCATCAGTTTAGACAAACACACTAATTTAAACTGTGCAATAAAATAATGCTGATGAAAGTCGAAGCTCCAGCTCGTGTTACGTCGCTTGGAAATTGTCTTTGTGGCATCAGGGTGAAAAGTGAAGAGTCCACAGAGACTATGTTTGAGTAGCTGCACAGAGTTTCCTCCAGCAGGTTTTCAATTCAGTCTGACAGGTTGTGACCTTCAGCAAACTTCCAAATTTAAGATGCTCCACCTCCAGACAACCACATGCAGCAACTATGTGACAGTTGGGAGGTGAAGAGAATGAAAGAGATTTTCCCTCAGGACACTTTGTTAGATTGTCTTTTATTTTTTCTGGACCCAAAACAAATTGACCACACCAGGTTGTGTCTCTTGCCATAAGAGTCTCATGATTTCTTCTCATCGTGCTCATTATACAGATGATAAATTACAACAGAGCAACAGTGATTTCCCTCGTCAGCAGATGTTTCCAGGTGTTGGCAGTTCACCTGTGAGAACAGTATAAAGTCTTCAGTGTATCCAGACAGAGGAGCCGTGTGAAAATCATGTTAGAGAAGATTTCTTTCTTTGTTTTCCTTTCTGTCTA
Organism: Trachinotus anak; assembly: GCF_046630095.1. NCBI lineage: Eukaryota > Metazoa > Chordata > Actinopteri > Carangiformes > Carangidae > Trachinotus > Trachinotus anak. Next base: position 376,824 of record NW_027273903.1, read on the forward strand.
AACAATGTCGTCATTATTATTATTATTATTATTACGAGTTGTTGTGCAGTGTCACTGGGCAGGTTATACATTTTTTGTTGATCAATATCCACATAGTAGCATTACGTCCCCTGTTTATATGGCATGAATCTGAATCAAAGGACAATACTGAAACCTGCAGTTACACCCTCTGGTGGCTGCTCAGTGAAGTTCAGAGCATCACCCTCCAGGCTTCACTTCTCTAGATGATTGACACTAACTATGGTCTTCCTCATCCTCCCCCTCCTGCAGTGGTGGATCTCCTCTACTGGCGTGATGTGAAGACCACAGGTGTGGTGTTCGGCGCCGCCCTGCTGCTGCTTCTTTCCCTGACAGTGTGCAGCATCGTGAGCGTCTGCTCCTACATCGGCCTGGCGCTGCTGTCAGTCACCATCTGCTTCAGGATATACAAAGGCATCCTGCAGGCCATCCAAAAGTCAGATGAGGGACACCCATTCAAGTGAGTGCCAGCGAATGAGAAGTCAGGCACTGCAATACTAGTGTATTTTCACAAGATACAGTTTACTGTAGCATTTTCTTGGCTCAGCATCACATTAATCTCCAGACATATTCAGCAGCATCTTCACAGTTATTCACACAGTCAGCAATAAAAACCTATAAGATCAATGATAATCCATAAAACTAAAATATTGTGTGTTAGAATTGCACAATTCCACTGACACAGCATTTAACTCCTGCTGTGTAAAATGTTTTATTTCATGGGTCTCATATTTTCCAAATAATTTCCTGAAACTTTTCTTATAATTCCCTAAAATTACTGAAATTACTGTGATATTTAAGAAAAAAAAATTCAGTTTGGTGCTAATTATAAAGGAAATAGAGAAAGTTTGTCATCAGATTGTCACTACGATTATCGTGATCAAAAGAGTTCACAATAACAATATTATCACTATATCTACAGAACATTTGAAAAAAACTAACCCTAACCCTAACTTTGTTCATTTTGTGTTTGAACATTTTTGTGTAGGGAGGTGGAGAGAGAGTCTGTAACACAACTGTACAAAAAGTTGCACTTAATGTAACGACAAGATAAAAGATCACAAGACCAAAATCTGTGTGTGTTATTGACACTTCATCATGTGTGTTATTGACACCATATCATTGTTTCATTTAGTAAATGTCACAGTTATTGTCAGCACTGGTGAATCATGACATTACATACTAGTACAATAAGAACAACTATGTGTCTGCAGCTGATTCTTTGTGTGAGGGAAACTGAGTCTGGCTCCACAACTAACGGCTGTTTTCATGCTCATTATTTTCTTCAGTCAAAATGCTCACTGGAGAAGCTGGAGTCAGTCCAATGTTCAGCATTTCGGCCTAAAAAATGACAATTAGTCCATTATCAAAATAGTTTTTCTGTTGACTCACAAATCAATGAATGTCATAACTGTTGCTGCTCCAGTTCATTCCTCCCTCTGACCTTCACAGCTCAAGACAAATGAGCTTAGACTTTAACTGGTAGGTGACTGTGCCTGATTAAAGTCTCTAAGACTGATAAAACACAGTAAACACCTCAGCCTCTCTGTAGCCTGGTAGAAACATGTTTTAAGATATTTAGAAGATTTATGCAATAAGCAAAACATGGCAGCGGAGTGACAAAGGAAATAAAATCAAGCTTTAAATAAAGATTTAACAATGTGAGTTTTGATACGATTTGAGCCATTGTTTGTCTGGTTTCACCGGCAATGGGACCCGGCCAATCACATTACACTTACATAGTGGATTTTCTTGTATACTGAGCCTGCTGGTTCCCCACCTTGTTGTGTGTTTGGTTGTTGTCTGCTTGTTTAACCTCCCTACTGGCAGTTTGACAAAAAAATGCCTCTCACAAACCGACCTGTCAGCTGATTAAAGATAAGATTAAGAATTAAGAATTAATAGATTAATTCTCTCAGATTAACATGAACTGAGTCATATTAGAAACTGTTTTGTACAGATTTGACTTTTTAAATGTCAGTAAAACAAATGAAAGCTGCTCAAAAGCACTGAACTATATATTTAAAAAAATATTATATAAACTGAATAATCAGCATTAAACTAACTGACCTTATTTAATATTTGGCATCAACTTAGTCATGGATGTCAGGTGCAATCATGATGTTCGTCTATCATCATCAGCTTTTTTCTTTCTGTTAAACACTTTGTAAACTTTGTGAAGAAAAGTGCTATATAAATAAAGTTTATGATGATAAATAAAGTTTATCAGCATTGTCATATCTTCTCTTTACTCAAACTGTCCCTCTCAGGCAGTACCTGGACCAGGAGGTGGCACTGTCTGAGGACATGGTCCACAAGTACAGTGACCTGGTTCTGGCCAGACTCAACAAGACCATCGGTGAACTGAGGCGTCTGTTCCTGGTGGAAGACCTGGTCGACTCCATCAAGGTGAGAACGACTCTGGCTCTCTCGACCCACAGTTGATGAATAATTTAGAATGAAGAGATGCTGGAAAGTCACAAAGAGGAAAAAAAAAATGTTGTGCAATGACAAACACATCATATGCAGTTAGACAATGATCTAAAAAAAAATAAGAATCTGATTATTTCATGGCAAAACCTCTTTGTTTCCTAACATGTTTTTTAACATCCAAATATGATCAAATGGGAAATAAATATTTTTCTACACATGTAGAATATCAATAAGAATTTATTATGATGAAATTTAGAATTATTTATAGGTAAATATACTTTACTGATCCTGTGAGGAAAATTATCAATACAATAAAACAGAAAACCAGGTGCTGCTGCAACAGGCTGCAACTCTCAGTGTTATCTTGGAAAGTGTGTAAAGTTATAGATTGATGCTTACTTTTGCTTACTTTTGTAGGACCACATAGACAACTTTGGTGTAATGAAAATTGATCAAATAATTAATTTTTCCCTAATAAAGGGATAATAGGAGACATTTACAAGCGGAATGTTTTAATTTAATTGCAGTGTACTTTTTGCTATAAAAAATTTTGCAGTGCACTGTCCCTGGCCCACCCAAGGGGCAGGATTTCTCTGAGCCACTTTTGGCTCCGCCAGTGGTCCAGCAGACTTGAGGGCACTGAGGGGATCACGTGTTTTAAAAACCTTTTTTTTTCATAAGACATATTTTGTGTAGTGCAGGTCAGTGTTGGTAGATGATATCAGCCATAGGTAATTAATGTTAATTGTGTACCAGTTGTTAACCCCCCTACAAGTGTTGTAACCCTGTTGTTAGTATGAAAATAACATGTAAATATGTATAACATGGGGCTGATATACACAGAGGTCTTTGAGCAGTTAATGAATTTTGAAATATGTGGTCACTGAATATTAAAGCAGAGAGAAGTGAACCACAGTGTGAAGAGTGAACTCAGAGCAGAGAAATGTGAACAGTTGTAGAAAAGTGATCCATGTGCAGCTCAGTGCTGGTAACAGATAACAGTTCAGTCCATTTACACTGAGAGTCGTCAGAGCTCTGCAGCTGTCAGTCCTGTCGTCACCTCGCTGAACCCGACCACCCTCCAGCCTGCAGTCCAAATACAGATCTGCACACAGATTCCCTTAGAGGGAAAAAGACTGATTCTCTAATCCGATCAGGAGTGAATCTGAGCTGCAGGAATGTTTCAAACATTACAAAGTATTCGTCACCTGTACTGGAGGTGGATGTTTGACCTCATCAGCAGGTCATTAAAACATCACACATTTAATCTGCCTGTACCTCTTTAACCACGTTGCTGTAGGGCCTTTTCACTGACAGCCATGTTAGCCGTGGGCCCCAGCTGTGTTCATATTCATCACTAACACAAACAGGGGGATGGAGATCTTCACTGTGCTGTAATTTAACTTGTGGTTCTGGATATTTGAATCCTGGTGAAATGACCGGATCTGGCCTCTAACAGACATGGACACAGATGCAGGGTGAGATGAATTTGAGTGAGACACGGTCCTCCTCAGATTCTTGAGCCAGACCTGAACCATATGTTGATCTGATTCAGTGTGACATCACTTCCTGAGGATATCATCATCTCTGATGTCCATTCACAATGAAGCTCCAGAGAAACAGAGGCTGCAGAACGTCACTGAGAATCCCCCTATTTTTAAGTTTGCTTCAGTATCACAGTGATCCAGTGATGTTGTCTGAACATCATGATTTACTGCCGACAAGAGCTGATCACAGCTGATTGCTGGTGATGGGTCAGTTTGACTGAATGTGAACAGATGAAAGTTAAACACTGGTAGAATAGGAGCAGCTGCTCTTTCTGCCTCATGTTTGTGACAGGATTCAAATCACTGACCAGAGCAGGTGATTTTAAAATCACCACAATTGCCCCAGACACATCAGTCCAGTCTGAATGGGGTTGAAGACCCGAGTTGTTATAAACCAGAATTCTCCTTTAAAGAAAAAGTCTTTTAACACTATAATCATCCATTTCAATGGCATCACTACTGATGTGAAGTAAGATATCTCAGAGTCAGATATTCTTGGCTGTGTTGATGTTGATCAGGACAGAGACACGGGCGACTGGTCTCAGACTGATTCAGTTTTTGGATCTGCTCTTTTAGGGTCTGTGTATTTAAAGGCAGGAGATTCACATTCAGTGTGAAGCTGCTGCAGAGTCACAGGAGAGAAGAGCTGATCCCAGGAGGAAACTGTCTAAACAATGTTGAGCTTGTTTATTTCCCTTCTGTCAATAACAGGATTGTTGTTACAGGAATGAACTGAGTAACTATGTCGGAATATTTTCATTATCACTTAATCTGGAGGTAATTTTCTACATTAGTGTAGTCGATAAAATGTATGAAAAGTTAAAAATGGCCATCAGTTTTAAAACCACCTGTTGTGTCCAATCAGTCACTTTAGTGACATAAAACAGGAAATAGAGGCAAATCCTTTCATTTTAAATGCTGGAACCAGAGAAATTTAACTTAAATATGAATCTATATATTTTTTTATAGATTATAAAGTGAGTAATTGTTCCATTTGTTCTGATCTGGAAAAATAATTAGCAACAATTTAAATAATTATTTCCCAGCCAAACGTTCTGCAGCTTCTCACCTTTGAGGATTTGCTGCTTTTCTTTTTTTTTTTTTTTTTTATACGAAACTACATATTTTATAAAAATATATAATTTGTTGATCATCTTGTTCTCTGGGAACTTGTGATGCACATTTCACATGTTTTTACAGCTCTCTGCAAATTGACTAAAATTTTAAAGTCAACTCTCTTCAGGCTCGTTGTTGTCAGCTGCTTTCTGTTTGTGTTTAGATGAGTCCAGAACTTGATTAAAGTCCATATGTGACAAATTGAATTGATTGTACAGAGTTTATAATTACACGTTTACAGAATAGACTAGAAGTCACAACACTACAGCTACCATAAATAGTCTGTTAATGAACAGTGTGTAGATGCACTTTGTGATCCACAGTTCAGCAGGTGCAACATCAAAAAGAGGAAAGTGTTAAACTGCAGCTTATATCGTGTTATATGTTGTAATGTCATGTTGTTAAATATTATAACCTGTCATGTTACATGGTAGTTATATCATGTTATGTAATAATAATAATAACAACAAAAATGATAATAATAATGATAATAATAAACTTTATTTATAGAGCACTATTCATGCACAGGATGCAGCTCAAAGTGATTTGACAAATATTTAAGAGAAAGCGTTAAAACAGGGAAATCATTAAAAAAACAGGGAAAACATTTAAGAGAAAAATTATGTTTTCTGTTGTTTAAAAATGTCCACTGAGGCCACTGCTCTAATATTTCATGTTATGTCATGTTATATGTTATGTCATGTTGGAGATGCTCAGGTTTCTAATTCTTCTTCTCTGCAGTTTGCTGTGTTGATGTGGATCTTGACCTACGTTGGTGCCTTGTTCAATGGGCTCACTCTTCTGATTCTGGGTGAGAAATATTCTGATTCTGGGTGAATCACTGTGAATTTAAACCATATTGAATTTTTTCTGATTAATGGGATGTAAATATCTGTCACTTCGGCTTCACCTAGTGGTGAAAATATCTATAGCACTTAGGGTTAAAAAACAACTTTATATAATATGATCATTTGGAACAATTTAACTTAAATTCATTTAAGTTGTCAGACACTAACACCTGGGCTGTCTCATTTCTACAAATAAAACTGCCTTCAGATTTGTTTGGATTAGGACGCTGTCAACACTTGGACACTGAGCTGTGCTTTGTTTTCTGTGACAGTCAGTCTCTCTTAATGTCTTTGGTTTTCAGTTGAAATCAGATCAATTTAAATTTCTGGTCACATGATCTCACTTTTCTTCTTCTTCAGGCCTGATTGGAGCATTCAGCTGCCCAATCATCTATGAGAAACACCAGGTAAGAACCTCAGTGTTTACCCATAATCCAACTCGGTCTCAGTAGCACCTGTTTGCTTCCTGCCTGACAGCTGTGTCTTTACTGTGACCTCATGATCAAAGATTCAGTTTAGCTGTTGGTGTTTATTAAAAATATAAGTTTATTCAGTTAACTTTTAATGTGAACTGAGTCAGTCAGCATTTCAAAGCAACGATACTACTTCATGGGTTAGGGTGCATTTGCATGTTTTTCTATAATGTAATTATTTAGTGATGACAAAGTGGAAACATGTTTTTACAGCTTTCTGCAATTTGACAAAAATTGTGTGAGATATCTTCAAGCTTTTTGTTGTCAGCTGCTTCCTGGTTGTATTGAGATGAATCCAGAGTGTGATTAAATTCCATTTGTGAGTGATTTACTTCACATGTTTCGGAATTGTTCTTATCTGAAAGAAATTTGCAAATACATTGTTAGAGTAACCTCAGACACCTGAAAACATGAAATCTCATTAGACCCTAGGATCTGGATCTTGGGAGACATACAAGGACTTAATGTGGACTACAGAAAGAAATACTTCATATTGCTGTGGCAACAGCTGTAAAAAAGTGTTTTGTACAAAAATGGACCCCCCCCCCCCCCAACAGGCAATGGTTAAATGAATTAATATCACGTAGCATACCTGAAAAGATCCTTTACAGTGTGAGATAGAAGCAGCAATGTATGAAAAAATGTGGGCTCTTTCCTGGTCTTACTTCCATCATTGCATCCTCCTGGCTAGTGAATTATGACACCCAACTGATTGAGGCAGACCTGCCCCTTGTTGGTTTCTCTATGTAATGTTCTGAACTCCTGACCTGACCCTGAAAAGAGCCTTGAGATAATATGCGTTAAGATTTGGCACTATACAAATGAACTGAATTGAACTGACAGTTGGTGCTGAGCCTCCAGCTTCAGACAGACTGTCACTGATTCAGATGATGTTTGTGTTTTCAGGCTCAGATCGACCACTACCTGGCTCTGGTCAACAACCAGATCAAAGATGTCGTGGGAAAGTAAGCAGACAGTCCATCAATGTGTTTGGGTTAGGGTTAGACAATCTGTGTCTCTGCTGTTGCATGTTGCTGTGTTATGATTTGCAGTAAAGTGTATTTGTCACCTGTTTGTGAATCTTGTCACACTCTGTTCGGTCTGTAGGATCCAGGCGAAGGTGCCCGGGATGAAGCGTAAGACAGAGTGAAGAAACAAGAAGTCGCAGTTTGGATTCAGGAAGTCCAGAGACGAAGATGGCTGGATGAAAAGTGTGGGGTGTTTGGGTGAGGGAGGGCAAGGGTGGGACGGATCTGAGAGCAGGAGGAGGAGGGAAGGGGTTTGGCAGGAGCGCAGCCCTTCCAACTTTATTTGTCAAAATAATAAAACATTTTTGTTCCAGTTCAGAATTCCTTTTTTTTTTTTTTTTTTTTTTTTTTTCCCCCTCTTCTGGAAGAGTTGACATAGGTTCAGGACACCAAGGTCGGCTCTATATTTACATCTCCTTTCTTTTTATTTTTGAAATCAAGTTTAGAAATGTTTGTTTCTGTGAGATGTTAAAAAACTCTCAGAAATGCATTTGAATCTTGAACCCTCTGTCTGTTCAGCCAGGGCATTGTGTAGGTTTTTGTAATTAAAATTTTTCCTTACCTGCAGTCGAGCCGAGCAGAGAGATTTTCTTCATTGTTGTGCAAAGACGAGAGCGAGCAGCAGACAGCACCTCATTGGTATTTTTTTGTTCTTGCCGAGTTAGAAGTATTCCGTTTACTGTCGTGACCCTCAAGCTTCGAGCTTGTTTCCTCTGTGACCTGCTGCATGGTTTCGCCTCCATGTGACGAATGACGGATTTGTGAACGACGTCTTTGACTCCTGATGAGGCGGGGGTGGGGGGTGGGGGGGTTGTATTACCATTAAAAAACTTCATTGCTTCTGAGTAACTTTAGCTAGAAACATCTAGAAAACTTTGCCAGACATACAAAACACATTAACTACATACAAATTATTTCCATGTCATTGCAGTTGTGTAGTAATGAAACTCTGGAGGAACTCGTTTACATTCATCACATCAGAAAAATATTTAAAAGTCAAATAAAAAAATTAAAAAAAAATTTAAAAAAAAAGAAGAAATGGGAGTAAAGAAAAAAAACAACCATACTATCTGTGGAGCTAATATCTTCATGAAGTTACAATTTGATGTGACTTTGGGAAACCTTCAAGCATTTGTTTGTTATGCAAGTATAATTGTGAATGAAAACTTCATATTTCAATTGTGACGATAAAAAGCTTCCAGCTGGGAGCCGTGTTTGTGGAATGCATTGTGAGATGTAAACAATTATCAATAAAGCTTCTAGACGAAGAAAGTCCCGCCTCCTCTTCTATCAGTCCTTGGCTAATTCCAGTTAGTTTCTGTTAGCTCTAGTCTGAGACCTGTTCTTCACCAGGGAAAGAAAATACAAATGAGAAGTCAGTAATTATCATTAAAGAAACTTTCAATCAACATGATCACAATTATTATATTATATTATAAACTCAGTTACAGGTTAGAATGTTCCATCAACATTATGCAGTTATGTTTTTACTTAAAACTCATAAGTAGTGTCATTATTTGTTTGGTTTTTTTTAGTTTAGTTTTTTCTTTTAACCAAAATTAAGATAATAACTGTTAGCTTCACATTTGTCCAAGCTGTAATTGTTCTCTCTGGTGTTCCTAACATGATTTCAGTCTTGGAAAAAGCAGGAAACATTAGTTTGTATGTGTGTGTGCACATGTGCATGCATGTGTGAGACAGAGGCCACATATTTTAAAGATAATCACAGTCCTTTTGACGTCACTTTTTCTATGAGATAAAGTCTTGCTTTCCATTTAATTGATCGTCTGGATATTACCATGTGACCCATGATCTGGTTTTACACCTCTCTGACCTACTAATAGTTGTTCTGTTTTTTGATCTTGTGTCTCCCATTCTATATGACAATTGTAACAGTGGTCAAACTGTAAGAAGGTGACATTTTTGGGTCCATGTCTTTACTGTGAACTCTTCAGTAGTTTGTGACTGTTACCAGGCCTGGGGTTTCCATTAAACACTGGAGGAGTTATAGTAGGAGTTATAAGAGTTATAGATTCACACTTAAATCTGCTTACAGTCAGATTGTAGACTGTTATAAACCATTTATCACACATTTTTCTCCTGATTATAAATAACATAGAGAGTGGTAGTGTTCCTCACATGGGGTTTGATCATAGCCTATAAATAAAGATGGATGTTGCCTCTCTGACATCACCCCTAGGTGGCAAGCATACACTCACTCATCTGTCCCTCAAAGTAGCACACCTTCACTTATGCCAAACTTTAAGGCTTAATAAAATATCAACAGGTTAGTTATGTAACAATTCACCCTGGTACAGCTGTCGTGAAGGAGGAAATTAGCTAGAGAGACTAAAACTGTTTTTTATACCAGGCTGTAAATATGTTTATTTCTACTGTAAAGATGGACATTTTAAAATGGAAATCTATGGGGATTGACTCACTTTTGCAACCAGCCTCAAATTGCCATTCAAAGAGGTGCAGTTTTTGGCACCTCCATGTTTGCTTAATTTTTCAGCCTCAGAGGTTGCAACTTGGGTTAAAGTTGTTTCCGGGGTTTGTTTGAATTCAGCATGAAGTTTAATCATTTTTGTCTTTACAAAAACCAGCTAGACAAAAAAAAAAAAAAAAAAAAAAAAAAAAAATCATCAGGGCAACTCAGTCCACTGTGGAAAGATGTGGCATGTCGTTGAAACCTTCAGGAACAAGTGTTTTTTTTTTTGTTGTTGTTTTTTTTAATTGATTTTTAAATATAACAAGAAAACATATGGAGTGTATGCAGAAACTTGTATGCAAAATTACAGGCTTAACAACATGAAACTGTACAAAACAAAAGTCCCACCCTATACTAATAACAGATGCTGTAGTGTGTACTGAAAGAAAAATAAATAAATATAATTAATGAAATATAAATAGATAAACAAATAAATAAGCAAGTACCTTTAAAATAAAATTAAGTAAAATAAAAATAGTACTATTGAAAACATTACATTGGTAATGCCAATAGAAGAAGCAATCGACCATTAGTCTCTGATATGGGCAAATCAGAAATTTTGTAAGAAAGAGTGCAGAGGTTTCTAAATCCTCCAGAATTTATTCAATTTATGGTTGAGATCATGAGTCAGTTTCCCCAGAGGAAAAAGAGCCGATATCTGTGATATCCACATACTGACTGATGCAACTTGAGGGTAGACTACCGCAGCAGGATACACTTATTAGCCAGAAATAAAAGAAGAATTAACAGTGATTTGGCATCTGCATCAAAAAGATTATCAGGAAAATGATTCAACAGATAAAGGGTGGGAGATAAGGTAAATTGCTTACACATGATCTCCTGAATCATACAATGAATCTCCTTCCAATATACCTGGATAGGATCACATGACTAAAACAAATGAAAGAAATACCTTTCTGTGCTTTACATTTATAGCAAAGGTTTGAGATATTTGGGAACATTTTCTTGAGGCAAATAGGTGTATAATAATAGGTCCTATGAAAGAATTTAAAGTTTCGTTCATGTATAGAAATTGAAGTACATTTTGGAAAAATCCCTAACCCTAACCCTAAAATGTCACTCCCAGATCACACCCCCAAAACAGTTTCAAGAAATCATAAAGTGATGATTCAGAATACAGTAGCAGATTACAAATCATTGATATCATTCCCTTCAAATAACTAGCCGAGATCGTGGTGTGTTCAAGATCTGACAGTTTCAAGCAGATCTCATTTTTCCTCAAAAGAGAGTTTGTGAAATGATACATTTGGAGATATTTATGAAGATTTTTGTGGGGAATATTAAAATTGATTCTGATTTGTTCAAATGACTTCATAGAGTCTGAGGTCAGCAGATCTGCAAAAGTAGATAAGCCCCTAGCATACCATTCCTTTAGATCCATGCTCTGGAGCTGTGACGGAAGATTGGGATTAAATGCCAAAGGTGAGGCAACAGGAAATAGGAGGAATATTTCAATATCTTCTAACATCCCTCCAAACCAGTAGTGTGCTGAAATTTCGCTGTAATTGTACTTGTTCTGTTACAGTGACAATAAAGCTCATCATCATCATCGTATTGTAAATAATTAAATTGTTAGTGAGGGAGTTTACTTGATATATGTTATTGGTAAAGGGAAGGGATTTAAGATTTCTAGGATAGCAATCTTGAAACTCAGACAGTCCATAAGCATCCCTGTCTATTCATAAACCAATTAGTCATCATTTTAAGTTGAGAGACCAGTAGTAGAGTTGTAAATTTGGTAGCGATAAATCTCCTAAGTCCCTTGCTTTGATGATTTCAGAAAATCCAATTCTTTGGTGTTTATTGTTCCAGATATAATAGGAGATGTAAGAATTTAAAGATTTGAAAAATACTCAGGTCAAATAACATGTAAGATTTTGAAAAAAGTAATTTAAGTGAGGGAGAATATTCATTTTAATAACATTGATCCTTCCAAGAAACAATGTTGGCAAAACATGCCACCTTTTCAAATCCTTCTTCATATTTTGGATTAGTGGGAAAGAATTGGTCTCAAATAGATTATTTAAATAAACAGTGAGAAAAATTCCTACGTATTTGAGACCATTCCCGGCAATCTGAAAAGGAGACAATATGGATATATTCTGGGGTATGATAGGGGGTCTTAGCAGGAGTTGCACCCCGGTGCAGTATGTGTTTGGTGAATATCTTTTGACAGGAAGGTGGCAGAGGGATGGAACCAAGTCCTGTCCCCTATAAGTGGGGGACGCCCTTTCCAACGGGGGGGTCAGGAGGGCAATAGGGGGCGCCGGTGGGGCCAGCACCCCGGGGTGCAGCTGGCTTTTTGTGCATATCTTTTGACAGGAAGGTGGCAGAGGGATGGAACCAAGGGTTAGGGTTAGGGTTAGGGTTAGGGTTAGGGTTAGGGTTAGATAATCTATCTCGATAGTTCCCCCCGTGGCATCCAACGATACTCACGGTTTGGTGTAGAGAACTAAAGGTAAGGCACGGGCCGGCGCATGTCACTCGGACGACCTCCTCCCGCTATGCATTACTCTTTGGGTCAAATTGATTATTTGTTGCCTCAATGCGGAACCGAACGGAGTATTTTAGGTTTAAATTGAAGTACCAAGTTAGGATTGGAGAGTTCTAAATTGACTGTTAGGTTTTGGGTGTCGGTTGGGATGGTGTTAAGTTAATTGTCAGTTCGGTGTCTGGAAGTCCTCTGAGTCAATCAATTAAAGTAGCCCCTTGAAAACCTAGTCAGGTGGTGTAGAGACTAAATTTGAGACACATCATCAGTGGTGGACCTCGGGGTCTACGGGTGTTTCGACCATTACCACCAGACACCCTCACCCGAGGGAGGTCCAGACGGGATTGATCATGTCCCGCTGTGTGTCACTCGTCCAATTAGGGTCATCCATATTTGAAGTCGGTTGAGGAGCGGAACGTCACGAAGTCTTTGGTCAAGTTTTAGGTCGAGAACGGCGTGAGTTGGGGATCGGAAGCGGAGGTGAGTATATTGAGGTAAGTAACTCGTTTACAGGTTTGTATTTATTGAGGTACGTCGCTTATATACAGGTAAGTATTCGGGTAAGTATTTAGCATTAAAATAAATGGGAAACATATCTAAGGTAAGTGATACTTTCTGATCTGTTATTAAACGGTAAGTTCTAACGGTAAGTATTAAGTTCAATTAAGGTTAAGTTTAGCGGTTTAAGTTTTGTATTTATTAAGGTAGATAACACGTTTACAGGTTTGTATTCTTTAAGGTAGGTATTAGGGTAAGTATTTAGCAACATCTAACTCCTATCTACTTTCTTACCTAAAATAATGGGAATGCATTTAAGGTAAGTAATCCTTTATGACCGGTAAGTTCTACAGGCAAGTATTGAGTTCACTTAAGGTAAAGTTTTAAGGTTTAAGTTTTGTATTTATTGGGTAAGTAACACATTTACAGGTTTGTATTTATTGAGGTAAGTAACACGTTTACAGGTTTGTATTTATTGAGGTAAGTAACACGTTTACAGGTTTGTATTTATTGAGGTAAGTAACACGTTTACAGGTTTGTATTTATTGAAGTAAATGTTTGGGTAAGTATTTAGCATTACCTTGCCTCCTATCTATTCTCTTAACTAAATTAATGTGAACGCATTTAAGGTGAGTAATATTTCATTATCTGTTATTAAATGGTAAGTTCTAAAGGTAGCTGTTAAGTTCAATTCAGGTTAAGTTTTAAGGTTTAAGTTTTTGTATTTAGGCTAGGTTCCGGTGCATCCACGGCCTAGCCGCCTAAACTGGGCTAAGGGATGTATAGCCTAGGTCCCGGTGCATCCACGGCCTAGCCACCTAAGCTGGGCTAGGGGATGAAGGATTGGGGATGGGGAAGAGAAAGGGCCTAGGTCCCGGTGCATCCACGGCCTAGTCACCTAAACTGGACTAGGGGATGAAATTTAGGGGTAAGAATAGAGAAAAAGTCCAATTCAAAGTTTTAGGAGCCAGATTAGACGTGTGTGGTGCAGTATGTGCTGTTGCATGAGCAAGGCTAACCCTCATAGAAGACTGAGCCACGATTAAGGTCCTGCCGCTCCAGACCACCACACCCTGCGTGCTGTTCCTAGAGTCGGAACCCAGGGGGGCCGCATACTTACCCCCTAACCAGCATGGACCATTTGTTAACACCGCAAGGTTACCCTGGTCCAGCCAATTAGGGCTGAAGAGTTGTGGATCTTCCCAGTATCGTGGTTCTACACTCGCTAGCCCTGATCTAGAGGAAGAGGGGGGCAAAAAGGTGCCCTTCTCTCCTCATCCCGGAGTAAGCTGGAGCCACCCTATTAAGCTATTCAAGTCTAACCCGGGTGTCCCCCCCAGGGACGGCCAGCACCAGCCCCGCCGGAGCGGTGCCTCCCCGGTCGTCCGAGGAGAAAGGGAACCAGTGTAAGCCTGCGCCGGGGCGCCGCCTGTCTGGAACCCCCAAGACCCCCATACTAAGTCAAGAATACCCCCCACAGGGAGAACCAGGACCAGCCCCGTCAGAGCGTTGCCTTCCCAGTCAACCCAAGGGTTAAAGAGGACCCAGAGCCAGCCACGACATAGCGCTGCCTCCCCAAGTCCCCTAAGGTATCCAAGACCGGCTCTACTAAAGAGAGTCCCCCCCGGGAATGACCAGGACCAGCCCCGTCAGAGCGTTGCCTTCCCAGTCACCCCAGGAGCAGGAAGGAACCAAGCCAGCCACGGGAACATGGCCTCTTGGAACCCCCAAGACTCCCATGCTCACCCAGAAAGCAATTTCCTGTGCCCCATACACCGCACGGCCCCAGGAAATGCTGAAAAAAAAGGCCTTTTCCTGTGCCCCATACACCGCACGACCCCAGGAAAGGCAAAAAGAAAGCAATTTCCTGTGCCCCATACACCGCACGACCCCAGGAAATGCTGCTAAAAAGAATTCTGAAAGAATTCTGACATAGTCTTACCTCAAACAGAAGTGTAGACTGTCTGTCCTCAAGATAAAAACCTATGGCCCAGCCCCTACATTATATACCGGGCGCTTTAAATGTCCCTCGCGGGTTCAGAATGGTGAAAAGTCCCTTTATGCTGTAATAAAATTCACCAGTGTGGTCCGATGCAAAATCGGATTACATATTGGAGAAGGTGGCGATGCACCGAACGTTTTGATATATTATTTGTGGCAGTACGATGAAAATTGAGTGAATAATAGAGAAATATAGTCTCTGTGATCAAAAAACCAGTGTGCAATGCATCATGGTCTGTTTACAGAAAGCAGTTTGCAATGCATCATGGTATTTTGTATATTTTTGTTGTTTAGATGTCCAGGAATGTGATTTGTCGTAAACAAAGTGGATATTTATAAACTAGAGGATCCAATGAACGCAACGGTGTGTCATATGTGGTTTTTGATTCAGTTTTAGATAATAAAATTCATGAAAAACTCATATTTTCATCTGTGTCCCGCGAGTGAGGAGACTGGCCCTGGGATATAATGCCTTCATTGAAACACAGCTATATCAAGCAGCATATGCTGTTGGATTTAATTCATGAATCCTGCTTGGTCCTTGATTGGATCTGATTCTCAAAAGAGAATCCAGGCCTCTGGCTGGTTGGACGAGGGAGGGTCCCAATGGGATCCCGCCTCTTTCTGATTGGTTGGGGGCGGAGCTGTTTAAGGAAATGTGTATATTTTTTTATTTTTTTATTTTTTTGTAGTGAAGAAACCATATACTTGGGTTTGGTCCTCTTATGGGAGGCTCCAAGTCTTTGATCAGTCAGAGGTGGGTCTGTTTGGACCACAACCTCTCCTGATTGGCCGGGGGCGGAGCCATTGAAAAATTGTTTATTATTTCGTTTCCACGCCCCGGTCAGCTTATTGGTTGGATTTCATTCATCCACGAGAGTCAAAGATCTCTATTCCCTTCTGATTGGCTAGAGGCGGAGCCTGTAAAGGGAATTATATTGAGGCTTTTTTTTGAGATTTGTTTGATGAAATAAAATACCATTTGTTGTGTTTCTTCTTTGGGGGGGGTTTTTTTCAAACTGTACAGGATTAAGTCTGATTGATCCTCCTGGTTATACTTAATATGACTTGTCCAAATCTGATTGGTTAGGGGATAATCTGTGTTGTATCTGTAAAAACCTGGTCTATGCAGGCCCTTTAAAGGTCCAATGGGATTCTGGGGGGTGATGATGGTTCTCCAGGGGAACCCAAATTGAGATCTTATTGGTTGGGGGGGCGGGGCTTATGTGAGTTAAACTCCTTTTAAGGAATAAAAATCAATCATCTGGATGTCCCGGGTGTGGTCGGCTTCCAGAGGGGACCGTCAACCCTGGACAGTCTGTATCGAAATCTAATTGGTAGGGGGTGGAGCCTGTGATTATCCCCATTGTCACTTTGCAGATGATTATGTGCCAGTAATCCTGGCTACAGTAGGTAGTTGATCTAAGGTCGGTGTGTGATGAATTGATTGAGTAATCTTTTGATCCGTAGAGTGTGTTCCAGGGGTTTGAGTCCAGTTCACCTGACAACAGGTAAGTATTGTCCATAATTTGAATCTCCTGAAAGTGGTTGAGGTTAGGCGTGTACTTCCAGTATTTTAGGTTTAGGCATGGTTTCCACATGGTTGAGGTTAGGGTTAGATCTGGGATGGCAGTCTTTCAATTGTGTAGTGACGTGTGTGGAGGAATGAGGTCATGAATGCAGGGAAATGTGACTACATTTTCAACCTGCATTCTGCCTGACTAGGCAAGACCTCATCTCTCACCCTCCAAACCCGGCTCCCCAAAAAGGGAGGAGCGAGGAGGGGGAGAGACTGAAGCACATGTGTTTGGGTTGGATGTATGTATTGAGTGTTTGGGAGTTGATCTAGGGTCGGTGTATGATTAATCGGTCGAGTTAGGTTTCGTCCGGAAGCGTGTTCCAGGAATTCAAGTCCAGTTCACTTGATACCAGGTGAGTATTGTCCATAATTCGAGTCTCCCAAGAGTGGTTGAGGTTAGGCGTGTATTCCAAGTGTTTTAGGTTAAGCAATGATTTCCACATGGTTGAGGTTAGGGTTAGATCTGGGATGGCAGTCTTTCCGTTGTGTAGTGAGGTGTGTGGAGGAATGGGGTCCTGAATGCAGGGAAATGCGACCACATTTTAAATCTGTATTCTTGCCTGACTAGGCATTCAGACCTCGTCTCTCAACCTCCCCACCTGGCCCCCAGAAGGGAGGAGCGAGGAGGGGGAGAGACTGAAGCACATGTGTTTGGGTTGGATGTATGAAATGAGTGTTTGGGAGTTGATCTAGGGTCGGTGTATGATGAATCGGTCGAGTTAGGTTTCGTCCGGAAGCGTGTTCCAGGAATTCAAGTCCAGTTCACTTGATAACAGGTAAGTATTGTCCATAATTTGAGTCCCCTGAGAATGGTTGAGGTTAGGCATGTATTCCGAGTGTTTTATGTTTAGGCATAGTTTCCCCATGGTTGAGGTTAGGGTTAGATCCAGTTCATAATTTGCATCTCCTGAGAGTGGTTGAGGTTAGGCGTGTATTTCGAGTGTTTAGGTTTAGGCATGGTTTCCACATGGTTGAGGTTAGGGTTAGATCTGGGATGGCAGTCTTTCAATTGTGTAGTGACGTGTGTGGAGGAATGAGGTCCTGAATGCAGGGAAATGTGACCACACTTTCAACCTGCATTCTGCCTGACTAGGGAAGACCTCATCTCTCACCCTCCAAACCCGGCTCCCCAAAAGGGAGGAGCGAGGAGGGGGAGAGACTGAAGCACATGTGTTTGGGTTGGATGTATGAATCGAGTGTTTGGGAGTTGATCTAGGGTCGGTGTATGATGAATCGGTCGAGTTAGGTTTCGTCCGGAAGCGTGTTCCAGGAATTCAAGTCCAGTTCACTTGATAACAGGTAAGTATTGTTCCTAATTTTAGGGTTAGGGTTAGGGTTAGGGTTAGGGTTAGGTTAGGAAAAAAGAGTCAGGGACCCTCAATTGGGTCCCTGAAGTGCACGGTCCTTATGTTGGCCCTTCCCAGGGCCTGCCAGGCATGCCCTGGCCTAAAAATTGGTCCTCCTCCCAGACTTGTTGGGTCAATTTCCCTTTAAAAATTAGGCTCTCACGTCCTCTAAGCACCTCTAACCATTAGCCATCCTGGCGACAAAAAATTACTAATTAGCTTGATACTCTAGCCCTTGTAGCTACGTTTCGGAACTTGTTTGTCCTTCTTCAGGCTCAGCTAGAGTAATAACCCTACTTGGGTTTTCCATCAACTGTTTTTATCCACTTGTTTTTAAATCATGAAATTATTTATCTTTTTAACTTGTTTTTAACATCAAATTATTTATCTTTTTATTATTTATCGCCCACAATGAATTTATTAACCCTTCCCCTTCTTGGGATAGGGTTAAATAAGGTTAGGGTCAGGCAAGGTCACCCTGGTTGGGGTTAGGATTAAAGCCATGGGAGGGCTTCCTCCTCCTAGGGGTCTCACACGGCGGGCTATACCGTTTGACAGGTCCCAGTCAATCTGTTAAAAACAGCGGGTCCAACATAGGCACTGGCTGGATTAGGTTAGGAAAAAAGAGTCAGGGACCCTCAATTGGGTCCCTGAAGTGCACGGTCCTTATGTTGGCCCTTCCCAGGGCCTGCCAGGCATGCCCTGGCCTAAAAATTGGTTAGGGTTAGGGTTAGGGTTAGGGTTAGGGTTAGGGTTAGGGTTAGGGGTTAGGGGTTAGGGTTAGGGGTTAGGGTTAGGGGTTAGGGTTAGGGTTAGGGTTAGGGGTTAGGGTTAGGGTTAGGGTTAGGGTTAGGGTTAGGGTTAGGGTTAGGGTTAGGGTTAGGGTTAGGGTTAGGGTTAGGGTTAGGGTTAGGGTTAGGGTTAGGGTTAGGGTTAGGGTTAGGGTTAGGGTTAGGGTTAGGGTTAGGGTTAGGGTTAGGGTTAGGGTTAGGGTTAGGGTTAGGGTTAGGGTTAGGGTTAGGGTTAGGGTTAGGGTTAGGGTTAGGGTTAGGGTTAGGGTTAGGGTTAGGGTTAGGGTTAGGGTTAGGGTTAGGGTTAGGGTTAGGGTTAGGGTTAGGGTTAGGGTTAGGGTTAGGGTTAGGGTTAGGGTTAGGGTTAGGGTTAGGGTTAGGGTTAGGGTTAGGGTTAGGGTTAGGGTTAGGGTTAGGGTTAGGGTTAGGGTTAGGGTTAGGGTTAGGGTTAGGGTTAGGGTTAGGGTTAGGGTTAGGGTTAGGGTTAGGGTTAGGGTTAGGGTTAGGGTTAGGGTTAGGGTTAGGGTTAGGGTTAGGGTTAGGGTTAGGGTTAGGGTTAGGGTTAGGGTTAGGGTTAGGGTTAGGGTTAGGGTTAGGGTTAGGGTTAGGGTTAGGGTTAGGGTTAGGGTTAGGGTTAGGGTTAGGGTTAGGGTTAGGGTTAGGGTTAGGGTTAGGGTTAGGGTTAGGGTTAGGGTTAGGGTTAGGGTTAGGGTTAGGGTTAGGGTTAGGGTTAGGGTTAGGGTTAGGGTTAGGGTTAGGGTTAGGGTTAGGGTTAGGGTTAGGGTTAGGGTTAGGGTTAGGGTTAGGGTTAGGGTTAGGGTTAGGGTTAGGGTTAGGGTTAGGGTTAGGGTTAGGGTTAGGGTTAGGGTTAGGGTTAGGGTTAGGGTTAGGGTTAGGGTTAGGGTTAGGGTTAGGGTTAGGGTTAGGGTTAGGGTTAGGGTTAGGGTTAGGGTTAGGGTTAGGGTTAGGGTTAGGGTTAGGGTTAGGGTTAGGGTTAGGGTTAGGGTTAGGGTTAGGGTTAGGGTTAGGGTTAGGGTTAGGGTTAGGGTTAGGGTTAGGGTTAGGGTTAGGGTTAGGGTTAGGGTTAGGGTTAGGGTTAGGGTTAGGGTTAGGGTTAGGGTTAGGGTTAGGGTTAGGGTTAGGGTTAGGGTTAGGGTTAGGGTTAGGGTTAGGGTTAGGGTTAGGGTTAGGGTTAGGGTTAGGGTTAGGGTTAGGGTTAGGGTTAGGGTTAGGGTTAGGGTTAGGGTTAGGGTTAGGGTTAGGGTTAGGGTTAGGGTTAGGGTTAGGGTTAGGGTTAGGGTTAGGGTTAGGGTTAGGGTTAGGGTTAGGGTTAGGGTTAGGGTTAGGGTTAGGGTTAGGGTTAGGGTTAGGGTTAGGGTTAGGGTTAGGGTTAGGGTTAGGGTTAGGGTTAGGGTTAGGGTTAGGGTTAGGGTTAGGGTTAGGGTTAGGGTTAGGGTTAGGGTTAGGGTTAGGGTTAGGGTTAGGGTTAGGGTTAGGGTTAGGGTTAGGGTTAGGGTTAGGGTTAGGGTTAGGGTTAGGGTTAGGGTTAGGGTTAGGGTTAGGGTTAGGGTTAGGGTTAGGGTTAGGGTTAGGGTTAGGGTTAGGGTTAGGGTTAGGGTTAGGGTTAGGGTTAGGGTTAGGGTTAGGGTTAGGGTTAGGGTTAGGGTTAGGGTTAGGGTTAGGGTTAGGGTTAGGGTTAGGGTTAGGGTTAGGGTTAGGGTTAGGGTTAGGGTTAGGGTTAGGGTTAGGGTTAGGGTTAGGGTTAGGGTTAGGGTTAGGGTTAGGGTTAGGGTTAGGGTTAGGGTTAGGGTTAGGGTTAGGGTTAGGGTTAGGGTTAGGGTTAGGGTTAGGGTTAGGGTTAGGGTTAGGGTTAGGGTTAGGGTTAGGGTTAGGGTTAGGGTTAGGGTTAGGGTTAGGGTTAGGGTTAGGGTTAGGGTTAGGGTTAGGGTTAGGGTTAGGGTTAGGGTTAGGGTTAGGGTTAGGGTTAGGGTTAGGG